>NC_089837.1:437801421-438102587 GCF_035609145.1 Eleutherodactylus coqui | reverse complement strand
GAACCATGACAAAACTCTGGTGGAATAGGCGGTCAGGTCTTTAAGAGTGCGATCCAGTAGGGTAGAGTAGTTCATGGAGAACAATTTGGAATGATCCGATGGAATATGTATTCCTAAATACTTTATAGCCTCTTGTTGCCACTTAAAGGGAAAGTGTTCTATTATGTGTTTTTTTGTTTCTGGGCCTAAGGATATATTTAGTGCTTCAGTTTTGCTATAGTTTATTTTAAAATTAGATAGGTGGCCAAATTTTTCGAATTCGTCGATCAAGGAGGGCAGAGTGATGCGGGGTTGTGTGATATATAGCAGTATGTCGTCGGCGTATAAGGCCGCTTTATACTGGGTCCCTCCCACTGTCAGTCCGTTGATGTTCGGATTATTTCTAATTGCTGTTGCTAGATGCTCCATCACTAAGACGTACAGCAGAGGAGACAGGGGGCAGCCCTGCCTGGTCCCGTTCCTGATGTGGATGGGGGAGGATAGTGTGCCATTTATCCTAACCCTGGCCGTGGGGCAAGTGTAAAGAGCTAGTGTTCTGGACAAAAATTTAGGACCCAGCCCTATCTGCCTGAGGGCTGCCTCAAGAAACCCCCAATGAACTCTGTCAAAGGCTTTCTCCGCATCTACCGACAACAAACACATTGGGGCATCACCGTCTCGAGCCCTAGCCACAAGGAGCAGGGTTTTTATTACATTATCTCTGGCTTCTCTCCCTCTGACGAAGCCCACCTGGTCCGTGTGTACAATGCTCGGGAGATGCGGAGAAAGCCTGTTGGCCAGGACCTTGGCATAAATCTTTATGTCCACGTTGATCAGTGAGATCGGCCTATAGTTAGTGGAAACTGTGGGGTCTTTTCCTGGTTTCGGAATTACACTTATATGTGCCTCAAGGGCCTGTTGCGGGAAAGGGGACTCCTGGGAGACCGTAGAGAACGCCCTGGCTAGAAAAGGGGCGAGCTGCTGTCTAAGAAATTTGTAAAAGGCGGGGGTAAAACCGTCGGGCCCTGGGCTCTTCCCCGCAGGGGTGCTTTTGATAACCTCCTCTATCTCCTCCGCTGTGATATCCCTTTCCAATGCGTCACTGTGGTCGGGGTCCAGTAGCGGCAGGGCTGTTTCTGCTACATATTTGGAAATTCGGTCTTTTAGTAAATTTTCGTTCATATCCGCGAATTGTCCCTTAAGATTATAGAGCTGGGAATAGTATTTCTGAAATATATCCAGGATTTCCGTAGGATTATATGTGTCAGTGCCCGTCGCGTTTTTGATTCGTGGAATAAATGTCTGTGTGGCCCTCGGGTGGATCAGACGGGACAGGGGCTTGCCCGCTTTATTAGAATACTCATAGTGAAAGCGCTTGTGTTGGTTTCTTAGATGGGTATAAGCCTGGTCTAATTTTGATTTTAGCTCTTTCCTGACCCGAACCAGATCTGCCAGGGTATCTGGCGAGAGGGTTTTTTTATGTGCAGACTCTAAGGTGTGGATCTGTTTAAGGAGTTTAGTAATAGTAGTGGCTCTTTCTTTTTTGAGCCGAGAGCCATGTTTTATTAGAGTGCCCCTCAGGACGCACTTCAGTGCCTCCCATTGTATAGGAGCTGAAGTGGTGTCTGTGGCATGTGTCGCAAGAAATGTTTCAATCTGTTCTTTAACTTCTGCTTCACATACGCTATCTTTCAGGAGGTTGTCATTCAACCTCCACGTCCACTGGCGGTCGGTTTGATCTGGTAAGGTTAGGGTCAGGAATACAGGAGCGTGGTCCGACCACACCATATCCCCTATTGTGGCCGTAGGTTGCCACGACAGGGCATGATGTCCCATAAGAAAGTAGTCTATGCGACTGTAGGAATTATGTGGATGTGAAAAGAAGGTGTAGTCCCTATCCTGTGGATGCAGGATACGCCACACATCCACCAGCTGGAGTGCATGCGCTGCGTTCTTAAAGGTCCGTAGTTGCCCAGGGGGAACATTGCCTCTGTTCGCCGAGGAGTCTATTTCTGGGTTTAAAGTCATATTGTAGTCCCCTCCAGCCACGACAACCCCCTCTGCGAACTCTGCCAGTACCTTCAAGAAGGCCTGGTTAGCTATTGCCTGCTGTTGGTTTGGTGCATACCAGTTTGCAATTGTGATTTTAGTGGTTCCTATTTTCACTTTAATGAGGACATATCGTCCCTGAGGGTCTGTTTTGGTTTCTATGAGATGGTGAGCTAGGGACCTATGTATCGCGATGGAAACCCCCCCCGCCCGGCTGTCGGGGTTGGCGCTGTGGAACCAATGCGAGTAATACCTATCTCGTATGGCAGGGACGTGTCCCACTTTAAAATGTGTCTCTTGAAATAGTGCCACTTGGACCCTCTGCTTGTGCAGCTGGTATAAGACCTGTGATCTTTTCTGGGGAACATTAAATCCCCGAATATTTAGTGAACTAAGTTTGAGTGGTGCCATGTTGTTAAAGAAAGGAGGGGGAAGGGCCATACAAAACAAAACCGAAAAACAAACAAAAAGACGAGACAAACACTTAACAACGATTTGCTCCTAAATAAGGAGGTCAACTAGTACCTACGAAGTAGAGGAAGAATTAGTAAAAAGAGAGGGTGAAAGAAAGATTAGTAGAGGTAGTATGTCAGATGAGAACAACTACCTTAAAGAGAGGGTATAGGGCAGCTCTGTATTTAGCTAGCGTCTGGTTTTTAAAGGACGCTGGGGTCCAGTGGGTAGCGGGCTTTCTAGTGGGCGGAGCTCTCCCTCACCCCAGAGAAATGTTATGTTATGGAAAGTTATCTGTATATGGCACTATATTATCTAGCTAAATGGCTTTAATGGGCAGAGGACATAACCATGAACGTTTAACTATTATAACAGGTTGAGAAATCTAGCCTACCGACCCCCATGTCCACCTATCATTTGTGTTGCGCCTACGTGTTCCCACCGCTAGTAAGCCTAACGCTATCTGTGTATATGCATTGTGTAGGTTGTCCATCCGGACGTTACCCTCGCCGGTTTCTGGTGTGGTGATGCCAAGTCTCTCTCTTCCTCCCGTTGCTGGGTGTCGAGGCTTGGAAACTATTGTGTGCTGGGTTCCTCCCTTCTCCATCCCCTCCACGATGTGAGGAACATTGCAGGCCGCTGCTCCTTGCTATTGGAAAGTCTATATGGATGGGAGAAAAAGGAGCAGGAGAAAGAGGGGGAGGAGGGAGAAAGAAGACTGGCAAGGTGAGGGTCGATCTGGAACTCTTCTCTCGTTGTGGATGCTGCTTGCTTGGCGGTGGGAGATGCGCCATTTCAGGTGGAGTCACGGGTTTCTTAAATTCTCCTGTCTCTTTGAGGTCTAGGGTTTTTAGGTTTAGGAGTGTCCTTTATCTGGCTAGGGGACTACGGGATCTGCGACGTCGGCCTGTTCCGTCCCCTCTTCTTCTTCCCCCATTCTCTCTTTGTGGTCGTGGGGCCCCTCCCCCAGAAGGCAAGGGCAGACAGGGCCAGTCTTGAATAATCGGCATAGGAATGTCCAAAGCCACACTGAAGTTGGCAAGATCTTCTGGGTTTCGCAGTACTATTAGGCGGCCCGCATGTCGGACTTGCAGACAGAAGGGGAATCCCCAGGTGTAGGCCATATTGTGCTGGCGCATGATATCCAATAGGGGGCGCAGGGATTTTCTCTTCATCAAAGTGAGTCGTGATAGGTCTGGGAGCAGCTGTACGGGCCTGTCTTGGAATTGTATGGGGCTGGTCTCCCATGCCCTCTTCATTATGGCTTCCTTCACTCTATATTTATGGACCCGGCAGATAATGTCCCGTGGCCGATCTGGGTCTGTTGCTCTAGGGCCTAGCGATCTGTGAGCGCGATCCAGCTCCAGCGGGGTGTCCGGCGGGACCTCTAGGATGAGGTTAAAGAGGTGGCGAAGAGTGTCTTCCAGGTGTTGTGGTTCTATTGTTTCCGGTATGCCCCGGACTCTGATGTTGTTCCTTCTCCCTCTATTCTCCACATCGTCCAGCGAGTCCGTCAGGTATTGTAATTGGAGGGCTTGGGTCTGTAATAAGGCTTCTTGAGCGTTCACTTTGGTCGCCAGTTCTGTCAGGGATGTCTCCACTGTGGCGACTCTCGTATCTACCTGTTGCACTTCTTCTCGCACCGCTGCCACTTCTGTTTTGTAAGTATTTTCAAGCCTTGCAATATATGCTTCCATGTCTGCTTTTGTTGGGATCGCCAGGATATGTGCGCTGAGGGCTCCAATGTCTGTGAGCGCCGAGGTGCCTGCAGACTCTCTAGATGGTGGGTAGGCAGCTGTGTTTGTACAGTCTATGTTGGCAGACTGTGGAGGAGCGCTCTTGTTACTGCCGGGAGGAGCGCTCTTGTTACTGCCGGGAGGAGCGCTCTTGTTACTGCCGGGAGGAGCGCTCTTGTTACTGCCGGGGGGGGGCGCTCTTGTTACTGCCGGGGGGGGCGCTCTTGTTACTGCCGGGAGGAGCGCTCTTGTTACTGCCGGGGGGGGCGCTCTTGTTACTGCCGGGGGGGGCGCTCTTGTTACTGCCGGGGGGAGCGCTGTTGTTACTGCCGGGGGGAGCGCTGTTGTTACTGCCGGGGGGAGCGCTGTTGTTACTGCCGGGAGGAGCGCTGTTGTTACTGCCTGGAGGGCCGCTCGTCTTGCTGCCGGGGAGGGCGCTCGTCTTGCTGCCGGGGAGGACGCTCGTCTTGCTGCCGGGGAGGACGCTCGTCTTGCTGCCGGGGAGGACGCTTGTCTTGCTGCCTGGAGGAGCGCTCCTCCTCCTGTCGGGAGTGACGTTCGTGTTACTGCTGGGAGGAGTGCTCATGATATTGCCGGCAGGAGCGCTCATAATGTTGCCGGGAGGAGCAAACCAGTTGCCACCATGTGGGGCAGTTACAATCATGCTGGGTGGGGTGGTTGTGTTGCTGCCAGGAGAAGCCTTTTCATTACTGCCAGGAGGCGCAATCATGTTACTGCCAGGAGGCGCAATCAAGTCACTGCCAGGAGGCGCAATCAAGTCACTGCCAGGAGGCGCAATCAAGTCACTGCCAGGAGGCGCAATCAAGTCACTGCCAGGAGGCGCAATCAAGTCACTGCCAGGAGGCGCAATCAAGTCACTGCCAGGAGGAGCGATCATGTTACTGCCAGGAGGAGCGATCATGTTACTGCCAAGAGGAGCAATTATGTTACTGCCAGGAGGAGCAATTATGTTACTGCCAGGAGGAGCAATCATGTTACTGCCAGGAAGAGCAACCTCAGCACCTCCAAGAGGGATGTTTATGTTACTGCCAGGAGGAGCGATCATGTTACTGCCAGAAGGAGCAATCATGTTACTGCCAGGAGGAGCAATCATGTTACTGCCAGGAGGAGCAATCTTGGTACTGCCAGGAGGAGCAATCTTGTTACTGCCAGGAGGAGCAATCTTGTTACTGCCAGGAGGAGCAATCTTGTTACTGCCAGGAAGAGCAACCTCAGTACCTCCAAGAGGGATGTTTATGTTACTGCCAGGAGGAGCTTTCTGAGTATGACTGGGGAAAATTGACACAGTGCGCCCAGGGGAGTCTGGATTAGCTCTTACTACTGGGGTTTGAGGATCTCTGTTGGGGGTGTCCATGAATGCCTCAGCGCTCCCTCTGCTCTGGCTCCCGCTCTCCTCTGGAGCCTCTGCGCACGTGTGCCCCGCTGCGGCCGCCATCTTGGACGGTGTGGGGCCATGAGACCGCTGCTCCCCGCTCACCTCTGCTGGGCCCCCGCTCACCTCTGCTGGGCGCTCCGGCGGCGCCGAGGAGCGCATCCGCCTCTGTCTTCTCTCTGCACCGTCCCACGTCATCGGGAGCTCCTCTGCTGTCATGGAGCTGTCGGGAGAGATCTCCGCCGGCGTCCCCGCCGCTGAGTCTTGCCCTGCCGGCAGCGCTGGTGCAGGGGACCCGCTCTGCGCAGGGGGGGGATCCCGGCTCTCTGCTTCTCCTGCCGCCTTGTTTCCCGCCGCTGCTATGTTCCGTGCAGGTGGTGGGGGGTCCTCCCGCCGCGCCGTCTGTGGTGAGCTTCGGTGTGCCACGGCCGCCACGCCAGGCTGGGATTCCACTTCCTCGGGACGCTTCTGGCCGGGGAAGAACCGCTGGATGCCCGCTGGAGTCGGACTGTCTGGTAGGTGGGTGTTGCTCCTCAGCGATTTCTTCCTCCTATTGCCCGTTTTATTGTTTTTATGTGCCATTTTTGTTGGTTTTCTCTGGGTATGAAGACGGAGCCGAGGAGAAACGTGTCCTCACTCCTCCATAGCCAGGCCACGCCCCCCATTTTTAACTTTATAAAGTTGTGTGATGATCTTTATTGTTATCTCAGTATAATCATTGATATTGTATAATTTGAATATAGAATTGTTATGCCTGTTCATGGTAAATCATTGGTAATTCTCAGGAAGAGAGTCTTGTTATGCCAAAGGCTCTGAGTGTTGGCACTGAGAACTCATTTATAAACAGCAAAGGTGCCAGGTCACCGTGTCCCATACGGGTTAGCGCCAGGGCCTGTTGGGAAGGATTATTCTCCCCCATCCCCCCCTCCCCAAGCAGGGTTAGCCCTAATGCACGCCGGTCGATTTTTGCTGCGGAATCCGGAGCAGGCTCCTGCCTTCTACATTCCACAACAATAATCTTCCATAGCTTGCTATGCAAAAAAGATTCTTCATGCACAAGCAAAAACTAATTGCGCTTCCCGCACACGGATGAAAAATTGCAGGATGCTCCATTTTCCTGCGGATGGGCCGCGGATTCTGCGGGAAAAGCAAGAGTTTAAAAAAAAAAAAATCTGTACTGTGCATGTCCGACGGCGGGCCGTGCGGACCATCGGCAATACAGAGAAGCCAGAAGAAGAGAGGTCCATGCAGACACAGCCGTCTACATACACAGGTACACAGGGTCACCCACCGCGGTCACAGCCAGATTCAGTGTGAGATTCCCCATGTGTGCCGTGTGCATTACACTGTTCTACCATATAGGTGGCGGTAACTAGCAATCAAGATCTGCTTTTTGCATGGTCGTATATTTTTGAACTTGCGCAGCAACAAGTTCTACAACATATAACAAACTTCTTGTGTGATGTAAACCTAGAGAAGTAAAATGATGGCAGATCTTATATTCTTTCTTATTACAGATTCAATGTGCAGAATTGTGTGACGCATGTCTCCAGACTGTTGCGCGGAGTTGGAGTTGCCACACATTTCTCTGGCATCTCATTTAACTACTGCTAAACTCTTCAATCTTGAGCTCTATGGGAGTTTATGGTCAGGTGTTCAAAGCACCATGAGACCAAATACTGCACTGGTGCTACTATGTGCCGCTGCATGATTAGGTCCTCCTAGTCCTGGTGTCCATATGCAGCACCTCTGGTTGGCAGGGATTGATACGTGGAGTTAGAATAAGGCATTTTGGTTTGCTTCATGTTTGCTTTAGTTCTGCTTGCATCTGCTTTAGATGTTCCATTAGCGCCTCCATCGCAGACTCTGATAAACTACTGGACAGAATAGCCCGGCATACAGTGTTATTCTATAAAGAGAAATAGCTTATCCAGCACAACGTTATTGAAGACACAATCGGAGGTATAGCTCAATTCTTACTTGTTTCAGCCAGATATAATGTTTTCAATCATAGATTGTGTGCTAGTGCAGCGACCGGGGGTTAGGACTTGGGTCGGGAAGACAGCAGTAAGCACGATTATGGGTCATGATGGCTCATCTTGGATGCATCCTACAAATGCGTCTTGGCCTGGTTGCACGCAGGGGTAAAGTTAGCAACTGTGCCAAAAAGGCTTATAACTTACGGTTCAGGCGCCACCTGTATCCCTTCCAAGCAATGAGTCACTAAAGTCAAATAAACTGTGCTCAGAGGCCCCCTACAGGCCACTCTTACTACTGCATTATTACACCTGGAATACAGTCGTCACCAGTCTCACTTATCTGATGCAAGTTCCTTGGGGGTGGGCATCCCACAGCTCACAGGGATTGGCACGGCCTGGGCTTAGATGGAAACGTCAGGGCTTCAGCTTCCTGCCTCCACAATTTCCTTCCCCCCGACTCCTTCTCACTCTAACCCCGCCTCCAAAAACTCTTCCATCACCAATCACGCCACACGGCAGGTGAGAGAGAACAGACACACAGACGCTACTAAGTTTGGTGGCACCAACATGAGACATGGACCCAACATTTCGCAAGCCGAAGAAAAAGACGCATAACAACATAGTCTATTACACTCAACAGCACAAACACATACACACCATAGGAGACAGACATTGAAGTGCTGGAGGGCACTACAATAGTGACATACATTCAGGGGCAGACGGAATGTTCAACCCACCGGAAAAATTCCTGGTGGACCAGTTGGGTCCTGGGGCCAGTAGAGGGGAGGAAGTTTTTTTGGTGTAATGTGCAAAAAAAAGTTGTACTCACCTGTGCATGTTGCTCATCCTGCTCCTGGCCTCTGCAGTCCGCACCGTACAGCTCGCGATTGGGTGACATGCACACATGAGGGTGGCTTATGACGGGCATTACCACTAAAGGGGGGCTATCAGGGGCAAGTGGCATTATTACTATATGAAGCACTATGGATGGGCAGATCATATAAAAGTTTGGAAAATGAAGCTAGATTCCTGGAAAATTGAGGAGTCAAACATGTCTGTGTCTAATTCTGCAGAGACAAGTTGTGACCAGAAGTCATCATGACGGTCTGGACCAGATGAAGAAAAATGGAAATTGAAGACTTCGAGTAAGAAAAGAGGTCACCTGTGATCACTGGATATAGCAATATTGCAATTGTTTAGAGGTCTGCAAAGTGCCTGTGTGGATCTAGTATATACAGCTATACGGTCACTATGTATGTGAGGGGGGGATAAAATTGGTGTCCCAAGTCATCCGATCACCGATATCTAACAGATATTGGCGACCAAATGAAAGAAAATTGCGGAGCATGAAGGGTGACCGTTTCAGCTCCCTTCAGTGCTCGAATTGCTTTGGGGGTCTGAAACGGTTTACCTATAGCCTGCTGCAGTCACTCGCCGCCATCTTCCTTCCTGGCCTCCTGTTTCCATGCGCTGCTCCTGCCGACCAAAAATGGGGAGCTGCGGTTTGCATTTCCCAGGCACGAGATCACTATTATCAGTGATAATAGTGACCTCCTGCAAAGTAAAAGTTAAGGTAAAAGTTAAAGTTTCAGCTCCCCTCACGCACCAGATCCATGAGGAGAGCTGAAAGTACTCACCTCCGTCCTCCGCGATGTCCGTGGCGATCTGGTCCTTCCAAGACCTGATTCTATCTTCTGTGCATGCACACCAGGTGTAAAAAGTTGGGTGCATGTGCAGAAGACCGAGGAGCCAGGAGATTTAAAATCTCCCTGTTCCCGGCTAGCATGAGTAGTTGTGAGCAGGGAGATGTCACCGGGGACTGTGGTATGTGGTTCCCGGTCTCATGATCGCCATTATCCAATGGATAATAGTGATCAGGTAAAGTAAAAAAAAAGTTTACATTTCATCTCCTCTCCCCCCCCCCCCCCCCCCCCCCGGACTCAATTTTGACTTGCTGGGGGTCCTTGTCAGCAAGAAAAACATTTAGGGGTCCACATCGAACCCCATTTAGGCAGGTCATCATCAACATTTAGGCGTTCTATAAATGACATAATACACCTCATACAGATTGTTTACATAATACTTATAATAGACATAGAAATTACTTACCTGTTCTTCGGCTCTGGCGATAGACAAAACAGACCTGCGCAGTAGCTAATTTTACTGGGCATCGTTTTCACGTGATCCGCCAGAGCCCAAGAGGTTTTGCATGAACTATACTCATCTGCTTTGTGGTGCACTGTGTTCATGTGTAACTTTTTACAAGTTTTCATACCTGCAGCAACGCATTGCACGTACCTGTGGCTTATCCTACATTATGGACTATCACAAGAAAGTTTTTGATAGCTTTTCCATCTTTATACCTCATGAGAAGGGGTCCTTTTAAAAAAAGAAATCAATTGCAAATTACTGGACATGGAAATTTGAAACATCCGGCTCGTCCCTCCCATTAACAGCATTATTTGTGTATTCATTTTATGTAAGAATTTTACTAGGTTCTGATTTTTCTGATTTGTTTCGTCCCAAATCCAAATACTTACTTGCATTTTGTGTCTGTTCAATAAAGATTGGAATAAAAATTGTTCATGTTTTTCTTTTTTCACAATTGTCCACGCCACAAAACACCCTATCAAAGTGAGTAGCACTATGTCAGCTGGGGAAAACCCATTTGACTTTAAGGGCTCAGTCACACAAGTGATTATTTAGCGCATGTATATATGCGATAAAAAAATCACACATCGCATGTGTTAAAAATCGCATGACCAAAGAAAAAAAAATCTCACATAATAGTGCAAGCAGTATCCCTTGCTGCGGCTGTGACAACCCCTGGATACTGTCACATCCAGGGGTTTCGCCTTGTCAATGAGGCCGGCGGCAGCAGCACCGGCCCCATTGAAAACATAGGAAGTAGATTGCGCTTCCCTGCTGTGACAGGTATGGCAGGGGATTCCTTCATCCGTTTGGGGACTGCAGGGATAAAGGAATCCCCTGCCACAGCTGTGACAGCTGTGGCAGAGGAGCGCAATGCTATATTCAATGAATGGCTGAGCAATGCCTCTGATTGGCCACAGCGCTCAGCCATGCAGACCATCTGAAGTACAGAAAAGAAATGACAGGTATGTGCAGATGTCGGCTGGGCACAGAGTCAGATTCTACTGAGGGTTCTCGGATGCAGAATCTGACCCCGGTCGTGTGCATCCGGCCTTAGGCAGGCAGGGGGGCGACAGAAAACAAAAAAAAAGTCGGCAAGTGGTCAAAAAATGTTTGGGAACCTCTGACCTAAATGAAGTACAATATGTGGCAAAAAATACTGTCAGAATCACTTGTCAGATTTCCAAAATTTGGCCTGGTCATTAAGGCAAAACAGGCTTGGTCACTAAGGGGTTAAAGGGGATTAAGAAAAGAATCAAATTAATATTTGATGTCACCAAAAGAGCTTCAATCCTTCTAGATACACCTGCACACAGTTTTTTAAGGAACTTGGCAGGATGTTTTTTTTCAAACACCTTGGAACTAATCACAGATCTGTTGTGGATTTAGTCTTTTTCAAATCCTTCTGTCGGTTCATGTAATCCCAGACACATTCAGTGGTATTGAGATCAGGGCTCTATGGTGGCCATAACATCACTTGCAAGATTCCTGTTCTTACTTATAACTGAAGATTCTTATAGGGGTTGCCTGAGTTGTACCATCCCTGCACAACCCCTTTCCCATGGAGTAACATTACAAATAGTCATATACTCACCTCTCCACCCTCCCGCGGTGCTCGATTCCCCTCTCTGGTCTCTGTTTACAGGCTGCAGTCCTGCCTGGTTTACAGGACGTTACAGGGACTGCAGCCAATGACAGAGCTCAGCCATTGTGACAACCCGTAAACCGGGCAGGACTGCAGCAGTAAACAGCACTGGAGCGGGAGCGGGTAAAGGTGAGTATGTGACAATTTGTAATGTTACTCAATGCGGAAGGGCTTGAACCGATATGGTACAACTTGGACAACTCTTTAAGACTGGGGTCACACGGGACGTAATCCCTATGGTAATCTCGAGGTTTTGCTGCAGCACAAAACCGCAAGATGTTTTTGGGATAAGCGCAACTTCAAAACCTGCGGCACTTAGCCGCAGGTTTTGGAGCTGCGTTGCCGAATGCTTTTCCTGTGCAGGGGCAACGTAAAAAAAAAAGAATGGACATGCTGCGTCCTGGGAATCCGCGCCGGCTTTGCTGTGACGGCTAATGCAGGCTTTGCCGTAACAGATTGTCCGCCCCATGTGGACAAGATTTTTGACAATCCCAGGATTAGCTGCCACAGGCGGATTTCTTACAGCAAGATTCCGCAGGGAATTTCCGCGGCAAATCCACCCTGTGTGAACCCAGCTTTAATGACATTGACTTTATGTTAGGGTTCGTTGTCCTGCTGCAGAATAAATTTGGAGCCAATCAGATGTCTTCTATTTTTGAAACAATCCCTACTTTGCAGCATTTTTTCCACACTTTCCTAAAACTTTTGCACAGTACTCTAGCTGTATTCTTTGTTTTTTTCTAAAGATGTTGGACATCAGTTGGCCTAAGTTTCCTTTCTGTTGTATATTTGACTTATTTTTTTAACGAGGTGTGAAACTGGTCTTAGGGTGATTCTCAGATGGCATTTTTTAGAAAACACTCTCCCAGTTTTTAATGCATTTTTTTCGAGCCCAAACCAGAAGCGAATTAAAAAAGCATGGGGACTATAAGGGCCGACTTCTTCTTCTCCTTCCCGCTGGATCCACTTCTTGCTTTGGCTCAAAAAACTGCATCGCAAACTGCAGGAGTGTTTTCCTAACAACGCCGCGTGTGAAACCAGCATTACTGTTTCTGGAATGTATTATTCTGTTAATTTATATCTCACAGTTCTGCTCTAGTTTACTTTAGAGAATCAATAACGTGGGACAGCTACGTATTCTTAAGAAAAGATTACCAGGATTTTGACATTCTGTATATATAAACACAACTACAAGTGGCCGAATTAAAGACACCAGGAAAGACAAAACAAGGATCATAATACATTTCAGCTCCAGCGCATTGACAATAGAACTTTGGCTTGTTTAGCAGCAGTTATAAGTATTCTTTTTTTTTTTTTAATTTTATGACTTAAGACCCATTTCATTTGACATCACACTCAGGAGATTTGCTCTCCTGCATGTCTTTTCTATAAACTGGAGGGGAGAGGCATTCCTTAGAGAGGTCCTGTCATGGGATAAAATGATCAGCGCCAACGTACTGACTCTGTTGTCCCATTTAGAAGGGACAAAAGACATCTAAATGACTGCATGAGCGATGACGTCACTGCTAAGGTCGTAGCCGCTCATGCAGACTGTTTAGACAGGCAGACTTCACTGCTGGATCACTGGATTTTCGCTTCTTGGCTCATGAACTTTGACTCTTCAATCTACTACTTCATCTCATAAACAATATCCCAACAAAAGTAATTGGACACCTGAGAAAGATCCAAAAGTGGCATTCATTTCCATATATTAATACTTAGTGGGGCTTCCTTTGGCCCCAGTGACAATGCATACTTGCCATGGTATACTTTCTACTAATGTCTGATACCCTTCAGCTGGTATTTCCCTCCATTCATCCTGCAAACATGGCAGGTTCTCTCAAAGAAGATGGCTGCTGTTCATACTTCCTAACCCGATGTTCCAGTTCATCCCAAATGTGTTCAGTAGGGTTCAGACTAGGATTCTGTGCAGCCAGTTTGATTTTGGAACACTCATATCCTCAAACCAATGTAACACAGCACTGGATTTGTGATGAGGTGCGTTTGTCTTGCTGGAAAAATTGCTGACCATTCCTACACTATTACCACATCGTCAACAGCACATTATTGTCTAGAATTTCAAGATACACCTCTGTAAATCATCTCCAGACCATAACGGATTCCCCACAATACTTAAACGTTGGCACAACACACTCAGATAAAAGGGGTTCCCAAGGTATCTTTCTCACCCAGGTACATCCAAAGTAGACCCCAGAGATTTTACCATATGAAAAAAAATACTAGTTTTCTTGCTCAGGTGTCCAATTACTTTGGGTAGGAAGGATAGTGTATGAAAATCAGTAAAATTTACATAATGTAATATATAACTGGCTAAGCTATATGCTTTGTCTGAACTGTATTGTGCCTACTATACAGAATGTTCTACTCAATGCTATCAATTCTAATTTTCTCTGTTCTTAGATGGGACGAGTTATGTTTCCAATCACAGTTCTTGTGGTCCTACACTGTTTGTTAGGGAATTGTGAAGTAGCCATCAAACATAATGAATGTAATACAGGAGTTCCAGGTATCCCAGGAACACCAGGTCAGAATGGCCAGCATGGACCCCAAGGAAGAGATGGTAAAGATGGGCAACCAGGACCAAAAGGTGACACGGGTATGTAATTCTTAAAAAGGATAAATAAGTGCAATAAAACCTACCCTGCCTTATTGAGGGCATAAAATTTAAAAGAAAAATTAGTAGTCCCAGAATGCACCCTTAACCCCTTGAGTGGCACGCCCGGAAAATCTCCGGGACTTGCTGCACTGACCATGCAGTTAAACCCCGGAAGGTTTCTGTGGACAGCTCTAGTGCTGAAATGTGCAGAGCAGTGAGCGGTCACCAGAATTCTCCGGGTTTAAACTGCATGAGGAGTAAAGGGGACTCTCTGCGGGGAGCAAAGAATCCCCTCCCACAGCTGTCACAGCTTATATTTCAAGCCCTTCCCTGAAAATCACTGCGGGGGTGCTGGCATCCTATTGCCTTCAATGGGCAGCTCCATTGAAATCAATACTATGTTTCCCCCAAAATAAGACACTGTCTTATATTTTTTGTTTGCCCCGAAAGGGGCACAGTGTCTTGTTTTCAGGGGAGGGGCTTTTACTTACTTGGTCCGCGGCATCCCGATGCCTTCCAATGGTATCCGGCAGCGGCGCGGCGTACTCCTCATCTCACAAATGCCATTTGCTGGTGACAGGGCTTTGAATACTCCACCTCCAGCAAAGCGAGCGCTGTGATTGGCTCATCGGGCGCTGGCTGTGAATGATGCCGGCGCTCGATTAGCCAATCACAGCGCTTTCTTTGCTGGAGGCGGGGTATTCAAAGCCCCGCTGCCAGCAAAAGGCAGCTGTGAGACGGAGGAGGATGCCGGACACCGCAGCCGCTCCCACTGACAGAGCCGCTGCCGCTCTCACTAACAGAGCCGCCGTCGCTCCCGCTGACAGAGCCGCCGCCGCCGATACCACCGCCGACGCTGACACCATCGGGATGCCGTGGACCATGTGAGTTTTTTTTTTGTTTGTGAGGCACCCGAGATAAGTCCTATTTTCGGGGGAGGCCTTATATTTCAAGTCTCCCCCGAAAACCCGATAGGTCTTACTATCGGGGTAGGACCTATTTTCGGGGAAACTCGGTAGGAGGGCTTTGCTGTGACAGTTGTGGGAGGGGATTCTTTACTCCCTATAGGGAGTCCCCTTTTTTGATCACTTTTATTGCATTTTTTGGGAGTCAAAATGCTACAAAATTAGCATTTTGCCTCCGTTTTTTAGCGTTTTTTTTACGCTTTTTGCGGGGAATCCCCTTTTTTTGATCATTTTTATTGCATTCTTTGGGAGCCAAAATGCTAAAAATTAAAAAAGTGTGTTTTATTTATTGTACATGTCTTTGCGGACACAACGATACCAAATATGTGGGATTTTTTTTGTATGCTAATATGAGAAAAAACATAAAAAGGGGTTTTTTTTTACATTTTAATTTTTGAACATTATTTTAATCTTTGTTTACACCATCTGTGTCCCTTTTGGGGACTTACAGCATAGCACTAATGATCACCGTGATAAGGCATTGCACGACTTCTCTCCTGCAATGCCTTATCGCTTATTACAGCGATGACAGGCACTGGCAATACAGGACACCCGTATCTGGCATCCTGTTGCAATGGTAACCAGCCGGGCTCTTTGCGATAACATTGCGACAGCATACTGAAGTCACAGGAGAGCGTGCTCCCTCTGTGAACCCTTTCTCTGCTGTGATCTATTAAGATTGTGGCAGGGAAGGGGTTAACAGCGGGGGGCGCATCTCCGATGTAACCCCGCTGTTGCAGGGGGAGGCCGGCTATCAGTGACAGCCGGCTCCCACTGCCGGATAGAGCAAGATCTGGCATGATCTCGCTCTATCCCTATGACTTAAGGGTACGTCATGTTGTGGGAAGTACCCTGGTCCCATGACGTACCCTTACGTCATATGGAGGGAAGGGGTTAACTGCATGGTCAGTGCAGCAAGCCCAGGAGATTTTCTGGGAGTGCCACTCAAGGGGTTAATAAATATTAAAATCGCAGTTTAAATGGAGCAAAACTGCAATACTAGACAAAGCTTGTGTACGAGAGTGGCGCTAGGTCTGGATAACAAAACGGACCCCTTTCTTCTAATGTCATACAACAGTAATATTGTAAATGGAAAAACTTTCTGTATATACATTAATGGTGTTGTGCCAAGATATAAAGTTATCCCTTATCAACAAGACAGGGAATATCTTTATTACCAGTGGGAGTATGCCTGCTAGGACCCCTGACAGTCAGAAGAACGCACATGTGCCATCTCCGTTCATTTCAATGGGAGTGCCAGAAATTGAGGAGTACAAGTGTTCAGCAAACTCTGACACTCGAAATAAAAGGAGTGGTACTGCACATCCACGACGTCTGCTGTATTCATGCAGGGACTTTTGGGATTGGTGGGGGTCCAAGTTCTCAGAGCCTCACCGATCATAAAGTTATCCCTTATCCTATGGACAACCCCTTTAAAATTCCAGAATGTGGCTTAGCTTACTTCTTTCATTGGTATGTTGCAGGTACAACTGGAGAAAAAGGTGCACAAGGTCCTCCTGGTAAAACAGGTCCTCCTGGATTTGTTGGGCTTCCAGGAGCTGCAGGTCTTCAAGGTCAACCAGGTTTACCAGGACCACCGATGAACAGGAAAACCTATGCATTTCATGTTGGGCTGACATCTGCTTCTCCATCGGCTGATATGCCAATTGTATTTGGAAAAGTTTTTTACAATGAGCAAAGTATTTACAATACAGGAAGTGGAAAGTTCATAGCTCCAGTAGATGGTCTGTATTTTCTTACATACCAAATTACAGTCTATAGTAAAAATGTACACATTACCCTAAAACATAATGGTAAGGTTGTGCAGTACATGTATCATCAGTATGGGTCCCACACTCACCAAGCCTCCGGAGCTTCTATTCTATCTCTGAAAGCAAATGAGGAGGTTTGGCTGGAGACTATAGGTACAAGCAATGGTCTTTATGCAGATTCTGATGATGACTCCACATTCTCAGGCTTTCTGATTTCATGAATCTGTCCTGGGTAGAGATGCAGCAACGCAAAATTCAGGAATACGATGCAGCAGATGAAGTAACCAAAGTGTACAATATTTATTTAAGAATGCAAAAATAAAAGTACACAATATAATAATAATGAGTGAGCATCTGATCTTTCCTTTTTGACTCTGTAGACACAATGTAGTAATACCTCCTAAGTAATATCATCAACAACTTACTACTGATAATAGCACCAAAGAAATACAGGTTATAAAAAACACATGCAAGGTCTCTTTTATCTAAGGCTCACCCACTGCCCAAGGCAGGCTGTGAATAAAATCTGTGTTACTTTCCCCCTTGCAAAAATAGCTCAGTCCGTGAATGGGGGTTTGAGGGATGAGTAATTATCAACAGCCTATTGTCCCTGGGCAGTCTGTGTCCCTGTTGGTGTGCATTTTTAGGCTCAAAGTCTGTTCAAATGCTAGCCTCACTTACAAATCGGTGTGCAGGGTTCACAGCTTCCACCGACCCCAGCCATGTCAATGTGTCGTCAGGGGGGTCAGTAGCACTCCTCTACGCTCCTCTATCAGTCCTCTTGCCAGTGCCAGTGGTTTCTCCTGCCCTCCAGGTTGCAGTGATCCTGTTCCTCTTTCCTTACGACCAACAGTTCCTGTACTCCTTAGTCTGGCACTTTCTTCCTACGACATAGTAGAAATTGTCCCCTTTATGACAAGGCATCAGTCAATCAGCATGTATCCAGGGAGCATGCTTACTCCAGTTGCACCAAATTATGGCGCACGCCCCTATTTCACAGTCATCTTTTTTATTATACGTCTATGGCATTCACATGCATCAGTATGTGGCTGTACGCATTAGCATGGGTCCTTTCACATCTAAGCCAGATCAAACATTTTTCTTTCCACTAACCTGACATTTACTAATAGTGTTAAGCATATCAGGTTCAACTGGAAATAAGATTTTAGGGTATATACAAAGAGAGAGAAAACTCTATCATCCCAATGTAATATTACCTGTCTATAAGTCCATATCTCAGTTATGGGATTCAGCATTTTACAACCACTATTTGTAGTGACCCAGAACGGTCTCTTTATGATGTTGAGATGGTTCTGGGAAATGTCTGCCTTAACTGTTTTCGATACTCTAATAGTTCCATTTGTATCTTGTTAGACAAATTGTATTAATGTATAGACCTGGACTTGGTGGTTGGAGGATGATAGAGCTCAGGTTAAAGGAAAAATAGACCAGCCACAGAGATTCAGCTCTCTTCAGCCTCCTAACTTTAAACCAATAACCTTTAAGCTGTGGAGGATTTAGCTAGAAGTTTCTAGAAGGGGAGGAGCAGATGGGTATTACTGTATCTTGTCACCACCTAAAGTGTGGGTGGTGACAAGATACAGGCTGCTTGAGAGCCTAGGCATGCCCCCAGTTTTTAATTGGCTGCAGGGCTGGTTCCCCCTGTCCAGTTCTGAGGTCCTGGCACTGCCTAACAGCGGCTTCCCCAGCGGCACAGTGGCTTGTTCTTATCCGGCGGTAACAGCGGCTTCCCTGCCGGCCTCCCTGCACTGGCAGCACATGTGGGACTAGAGAGTGGTGGTGGACAGTAAGGGAGCGGTGGCGCAGCATCGGCCAGTCTTACTGCAGTGTCCCTGCTCCCCTCCAGCCTTCCCCACAGCCTCCCTGTCCCCCATCCTAGCTCTCACCCAGCGCTGTGCTGTCCAGTCCCCGATGCCACGCCGCAGCTCCCTCGGTGTCCACTGCGGCTTCCCCAGTGGCACAGCGCCTTCTTCTACAGCAACGACAGTGGCTTCCCTGACAGCCTCTCTGCACTGGCAGCACATGGGACCAGAGAGCGGCGACAGACAGTGAGGGAGAAGCAGCGCAGCATTGGGCTGTTTTACTGCAGTGTCCCCGCTCCCGTCAAGCCTTTCCCACAGCCTCCCCGTCCCCCTTCCTCACTCTCACCCAGCTCTATGCTGTCCAGTCTTGGAGGGCACGCTGCCACTCCCTCAGTGTCCACAGCTGCCGCTCTCTGAAGCCACTGTCCCAGCCACCGGATAAGAAGAAGAAACATTTGATGGACCAAACATTTCTCCATGGGTAGATGTACAGTCAGCCTCGATGGTACTCACACCCTTGATCGTAAGCTCTTGTGGGGGCGAAGGCCAATGGGACTGATGACAATCTCTGTACAGCACTGTGGAATATGTTGGAATAAATGAGGAACTTAAATTAAATAATTTTGCAAGGAAGCCACGTTGTTTTTAATCTCATATCATGCACCAGGTCCCTTCACCCCTTTGTCTGGGAATCCAGATTTCCCCCTGTTAAACGAGAAGCCCTCCCATCTACCAGAGGGGACATGCCCTCCTTTGCGGATCAGAGATGTCATCCCCACGTCAGGGGTTAGGCCTATGAATGAGATCCTAGGAGGGGGGCCTCCAGACCTGGAGCGTGGCTAAGAAATCTCCAAATAAGACACCTTGTCCAGATCCAGAGACCCATGGAAGCTCTTGGTTCTCCTCTTTCCCAGTTTGAACGACTCTGTATGTCTCCTATACCGATAAGGTCCGGAGTCTTGGTAATGTACCATCTCCTCGTGTCGGCAAAGACTCAAAATGATGCTGTTGCGTACATGGGAAAGTGGGAGAGAGAGCTGGGGAAAACGTTCTCAGACGAAGACTGGCTTAAGTCCTTTGCCTTAACACACACACACTAACAACCTCGTCCAAATTTCAAGAAACCAACTACAAACTACTCTCACAGTGTTACAGAACACCCACTACTCTAACCAGGATGCATCCCCAGACCACAGACACCTGCTGGCGGTGCTACCGGGGCAGAGGTAGTCTCCTCCATATTTGGTGGGAGTGCCCTTTGATCTCCCCCCTCTGGAGCGACATAACTAACCTCTATAATGCAATCTTCAGGGACTCGGTAATCCTCACACCGGAGGCGGCACTACTATCTATACTCCCTGGCTCCATAGCCAAAAACAAAAAAAGCCCACTCAAATTCTTTCTAATAGCCATGGAACAAATAATTCCGAGACTCTGGAAGTCTCCCTCGCCCCCCTCGAGAATCCAATGGCTGGAAACTATGGACCATATAGTCCAAATGGAGGAAATAATGGCACGAGACGAAAACAAAAGAGAGAGGTATTACTTCATCTGGTCAGCCTGGATACTATTCCGCGACTCCAAAGCCCAGAAGAACTGTCTCCAATCGGGTGCTGTCCCAACCTAAATCCATTACCCCTGTGGTTTATATTGCTCAAACACAAGTTACCTTTGTGAGGCCATAGTGCCCCCCATTCCCCTCCCTCACCCTGCCCCACTGACCTCTCTGCCTCCCTTCTACTCTGTCCTCTATCATCTACCTATAACTCTCTTTCTTACCACTGATCGTCACTATGTTAACCCTTACTATTTCTTTTCTAGTTCATACAAATTGTTTTTTGAATGACATTTTATGACAAAATGCACAGGAGAATGTGAAGCGACGTGCATATCAAGTTATTACACTAAATTCTTTAAATTGTTTGTGTGTAAACCCAATAAAAACATTTTGAACGATAATCTCCTATCATGCAACCCCTTTAAGGCATTTAACCTTTTCTTGCCTGCAATTGTTTTTATAATACTGAGAAAGTTCTTGTATATAATACCCTCCCGTATTCTCTTAGCAGATTTCGGCACAAGACCCAGGACCCCCACTGCCTGGACAGTGCACCGAAGACAGCGTAGTACAGGTTAGATTCACTTTTTCCTGCCCATTTCTTATTATGCATATTTTATTACTTCATTCTGTTTGGACGACCACATCTGCATCAGAGGTTCCTTTTAAGGCCTCCATTACAGATTCTCTTATATTTGACTTGAAAAACAGCTTTGTTTATAATGTTATTTTCCAAGTCAAAATGCTGGAAACCTCAGTGGAACCCAATGGACCTCCTTGTAGATCAATGGGGTCTGTAGGTTGCCAGTGGTGTCTATCATGCAACAGATTCGGCACTGTGTTGTGGTGTCCGTACATAATAGAAACCATGGCACAGATATGAAGAGGGTCTAATAGAATAGGAGCTCCTTCAGAAATGATTATGACTCTACATAGCAACTCAACAACCCTCTTGTCCAAAACCACCCCTACCCTAAGGGTTCTGTGGGTATGTACAGGGCATAACTATAGAGGGTGCAGGGGATGCGGTTGCACCCGGGCCCAGGAGCCTTAGGGGGCCCATAAGGCCTATCTTCTCCATACAGGGAGCCCAGTACTATGAATAAAGCATTATAGTTGGGGGCCCTGTAACAGGTTTTATATTGGGGCCCAGGAGCTTCAAGTTATGCCTCTGTGCAGCATGGTTTAGGTATGGGTACAGGTACAGATACAGATAGAGAGGGGCCCCAACTCACCTTTTGCATCAGGGCCCCTGAGCCTTTAGTTACGCACCTGGGTATGTAGATGGATTTCACATGTTCCAAAAATACCATTTCGTGTTTACTAACCTCAATTCCAATAATGAATGTAAGAAGGGATTCCCTGCGGTATCAGCAGAGGGTGAGGTGTCTGAAATGTCATTTTTGCCCTAAATGACCTCAAAACTGAGAACATTCTTCTAAAAAGGACTTTATCAACCCCCATATGGGTCTATGTGACAAACAAGTGTTGTTCATCTGATCTAAACCTTCTGTCTTTTATTTCAGGTACTTCCAAGAGTTACCTGTCAGCTCGCAAGATTTGAGGTAGGTGTCTGTCTGTATGTCTGTATGGATCTTTGGGTAGCAGTGATGTTCTCTCTGTTCACTATAGGAGGATCTGGAAACAACACCACCAGCCTCACCAACACCATCTCAACTTTATGAAATCTTTGAGGTATGTGAATTAGCCTTAGCTGCAATACCAGAGACAGTCTATGGACACAAGTGGAGGCGTTTCTGGAAGAAAGCAACAATGTTTTTTCTAATTTTACCCTCTGTTCACTATAGGAGAATGTGGAAATATCACCACCACCTTCACCAGTACCATCTGAGTTATATGACATCTATGAGGTATGTGCATTGGACTGAGCTGCAATACCAGAGACAGCCTATGGACAAGTGTGGCACTGTTTCTGGAAGAAAGCAGACATATTTTTTCTAAATTTACCCTCTATTTACTACAGGAGAATGTGGAAATATCGCAGCCACCAAATCCAACACCACCTGAGCTGGATGATGACTTATCTGAGGTATGAGACATAGACCAAGCTGCAATACCAGAGACAGCCTATTGACAAGTGTGGTGCTGTTTCTGGAAGAAACCATGTTTTTTTCTAATTTCCCCCTCTGTTCATTATAGGACAGCATAGTATTTGGATCAACACCTTCACAATTATCATATAACCTGGATGACATTTTTGAGGTATGTGAATTGGACTAAGCTGCAATACCAGACATAGTCCATAGACGGAAGTGGCGCTGTTTCTGGAAGAAAGTGGCCATGTTTTTCTCCTTTTACCCATTAAAGATATTAAAGAATTTTTATATGACTTAGACCCCCTTTCAACAACTGAGGCGGAATATTGCTAGCAATATTCTGCCGTGGGGGATGAGAGGGGAGTGCTGTCAGGTCTCTGCGGTGAGCCTATCTATGATTCTCTACTTGTGGATGCCGGTGCTGCGCTTTTCATAGCAATGCTATTGAAAGTTTCACACAACGTGTTTCGGTGTGATCATCGCCCGTGGACATGCAGCCTAAGACTTCTATGACTTGTATATAATCTTCTCCCATATTGTCTTTACAGGACACAGAACTAGACACAGAACTGCCAGGGCCATCCAACGAATCCCAGTCTTAGGTTAGAATCACTTTTGATGCATATTATTTTCTTCATTATTTTATTCTATATTGTGGTTTATAGGACTTATGAAATATCTGGACATCCATCTTTTACAATGCAGAGAGCCCCATGCATTGTCTCCTCCTCTCTGGAATCTTGATTGGGGAAGAGGTAACCTCCATTCTCCCAATAGAATCCTGGAAATGAAACTTACTTCTGGCATAAACTTAGCATATACCATAAATGTCTCAGATGGGAATACCCTTCTGGCTCTTGGAAGTGGTTCAGTATGACAATGTGGCCCTCAGACCAGACAAAGTTGTGTACCCTTGCTATAGATTGTTCTCCCCTAAGGTCTGCACTGCTGTTACCCATCCTAGTGGTCTTTGGTTTACATTGGCTAATACAGTTTAAATAAAATAGATGAACTTAGTGTCAGGGCCCATTCACACAGGCTTTTCTCAGTCCGTATTCAGTCCATAGTTTTACTGACTGAATATGTACAGCACACGGACCCATTGAATTAAACTAACCTATATAATCTATTCGAATATGCTTTTATTACGCAGACTGATGTTACACATAAAAAAATTGCTGTGTGTCCTATTCTGGTTCATATTAACAGACCAAAAATTAATTTTAATATGGCCTGTGTAATGCTTCACTTGCCCCGAGGGGGCACTGCAGGGAAATTAAGCACTCATTGACAGGTTTCCCTAAGGATTACAGCTGATCACTGGGGTCCTAGCAGGAGGACATTTTGTAATTAGCCTATGGTTAAGGGACCCCTTTAATAAGAAATTATTATTCAAAGCGCAGAAACTCTTTAATACCTTCCTTGTTTTCTTTTTAGGCACCAAGATTTTCAGCCCGGTATCCTGGATTAGTCATCCCACAGGTCAGTTTCCTTTCATTAATAATAATAATAATAGTAATAATAATCATGATAGTAATAATATCTAATTATATGTATATTTCCTGCTCTGTTTGATTAGGACTGGTATATAGCACCTGAAATACCTGGTGTGCCCTCCCTGACCGCAAACCCTCAGGTAAGTACTATGTAGATGTATATAATGATATCTATAAGAATATAACCAATGACTAGTAGTAACTTATGCTTAGGTTGGGTTCCCATTCATCACAGCTGATGCCTGGGGCATTCTTTTGTACCATTTAGGCATTCATAGCTGGATATAGCCAGATAGAATAATGCTGCATGTTGCGTTTTTCTATCTGGGATCAAACGCGATGCGTCAGATGCCTTGGACTGTCCCATAGACAATTATGAGATCAGTTCTGGCATCAATTTTCCTCCTGTGTTTTACAACAACACTAGAGGAAAAACTTTTTTTATATGGTTGCGTTTAGGGAACCTCCTAGGGTGGTGTCACATCATGATCAGACTGTTTTTTTGTGGGGTGGTTTGCCATTACCTTCCCCAGGCATCTTTTCCCCCCAGCAAGGGTACTCATTTTACCAACCATGGAAGGATAGAGGGTTGAGTCAGCCTTGAGATGGCTATCTGAACCATGCGGGGATTGAACCTGCAAGAGGCTCTGAAACTATATATACTGCAATACAAAAATCTAATCTAATATATAACTCTTTTATTCATTATAGGCCTACAGACAACTTTGGCTGGACTATGATGACACCGCTACTGTCCCGTTTACTAGTTGCACAAGATCACAAGCAACACAGACAGAAGGAGGTGTCAATGGCCTGGTAGACATAGATTGCAGCTGCATGTTTAGAGCCGCCTTTTCCAAAAAGCCATTCAGGCGGCTATACTGGGCGGTGCGGTCAGGGTGGAGAAGGGCTGACCAAAGACTGAGAAGAGCCCTCCACCTCAGCTCCAACTAATGACCAACAAGTAGGAGAGTCCAAGGTAAATGCAGTATATTTCTTGTATCTCTGCACTCACACAGTTATATCAGTTTCCACTTTAATGCCAGGCTTATTATATGTAGAAGCTCCTGGGCCTTGATGCCAAATCTGTGCCAAGACCTCCAAATATACCACCTATACTCTTATACTGCTACTGTAGAACCAGCAGGGCTGGTTTTCTGGAAAATAAAAATGGTGTCATGAGCACCAAGCCCCCAATTTTGTTTTTCTGGTGATCAGGTGTAGGTAAAGGATTACATTTAAATGTACTGGTGATCTAAGGCAGTGAAGAGGTTAATGTAACATTCTATGGTGGTCTATATCATTTTCCCTACTGAAGGGGTCAATGGTAAATTTACATTGGATTGGGGGGGGGGGGTCCCTCCAATGAGATGGGGTGGGGCCTGGTATTTTTTCCCATTCATCCACCCTAAAACCAGGGTGCATAGGATGCGGCTACAATCCCTAGGTTAGTGATTGGACGGTGCTTTTTATATAAGTCTTTGGCACTATTATTTGGACAGCAGCAGTAGTGCAGTCTAGACATATGAAATTCCTGTGTAAATGATGAGTCCTAATGTATATTACTTTCATTGTTGGGTAAACCATACTGACCGCACGTGATGGAGCACTGAAATTATACAATTATCCTTTTTTACAGAACACCTTATGATCAGCTGCCTGCTGCCAGGGGAACTCTCTGAAGCAAAACACCATCTATATAAAGGTATGCCATAATTAATTACTATATACACAGTATATACTACCTGCCGGTAGTTCTCTGCACTAAATATCATTAGTTTAAATTTTTGGAAATGTATTGAGCTGACAGCATATAAGGATGAGAGGGCATCCCACCTGGGATATACTCAGTCAAACATGTTGACCCAAATATACATGTGAGACTGTCACCCAAGAAAAGTTCTTTTAAGCCCCCTGGATTTCATGCTATGTAATTGCTGAGTCTGCTGAAGAGAAGCCGCTCCCGGGCCTTGCTGAGCAGATCAGTATACAGCTTTGTAGAAACTTCTGTTTGTTTAACTCTCTGTCCATTCTGGGCTTAGGCGTCCAGTGGGCGGATCTTCTCAGTGATTGACAGCCTTCACTATGAGTGCGCACACAGAGTTAGCTGTCAATCATGATGTAGGACCACCCACTAGACTCCATATCCCAAAATGGGCAAAGATTTAAATTAATTGCAGGTTGAACTGAATCTTCTCCCACAAAAGCTGTATATTAGTAATTGCTGGGAGTAAATTGTGTGACGCTTATATGTAATTCTGCTTCTCCGTGTTCAGTCTTTAACCATTATATTTACTGTTTTCGCTGATTGCTTTTCCAGAGCGGGGTCTCGTTGTGTTCTGACAATGAATATGGGATCCAGCTGGAGGCGATGACCATACAAGTTAATGACATGGCTGCCAAAATTAGACCTGCATTTCAAAAAGAAGAGACAGATTCCAGGCTTGGTGTCTATTCTCACCACCGGATTTCTCATCCACTGGACTTGATTTCTACCAGACTTTCCGCAGTTGGATATATTCACAAAAGAAGCAAGTTATCTGTTGCATCAAGAGGGAGATTCCAGGCTTGGTCTCTGTTCTCATCCCTGAACTTGACTACTACCGGATTTTCTGCAGTTGAAATACAGTGATCCCTCGTCTATCGCGGGGATTACGTTCCAGAGACCCCTGCGATATGTGTAAATCTGCAAAGTAGCGGCGTTATATTTGCCCAAATAATTCTGTCAGGTGAACTGCCAAATGATCGCAAAAGTGAACAAACAGACCGATGCTGCGATCAATCAGCCAATCAGCGCCCAAGATACAGAACACATTTCATCAGACAATAGTGTGCCATGTACAATCCCGCATTTGCAAGTGCTAGTGGTGTATTTAATTTCCTGTATGTACCTCAAATTCCACGATATAGCAAAAAACTAAGCGAGCACGGAAATGTATATGGTCTAAAATCCGCGATACGCTGAAGCTGCAATCATTGAACCGTGATATAGCGAGGGATCACTGTAGTCACAAAAGAAATGAGTTTTCCCGCTGCATCAAGAGGAGGATTCCAGGATTGGTCTCTGCGTTCACCACTGGACTTGATTTCTACCGGACTTTCCGCAGTTGGATATATTCACAAAAGAAGTGAGTTATCTTCTGCATCAGGAGGCAGATTCCAGGCTTGGTCTCTGTTCTCATCCCTGAACTTGACATTTTCTAGATTTCCTTCAGTTAGGTACATTCACAAGTAAAGTGAATTATCTGCTGTATCAAGAGGCAAAGTCCGGGCTCGGTCTCTGTCCTCAACAATGGACACAGTGGAAACCCACAGACTTAAGGGAGGGCGGTCCATCAGCCATGGGTCCCAAGAGGTTTCCTCTACTGGGGATTTTCCTCTCCTGCGTGCTGAATTTCTTGACTCTTCGTGAGTCACAGGCCCATCAACATCTTCATCAGCAGGGCCACAATTAATACTATTGCTATGATTTCTAATCAGAACTTCTACATTTGATATCTTGAATGAAGTTAATAAAGAAGTCAGTTTATATTTAGGTGTTGTGTATCTGAGCCTCTTTATGTATCTTAATAGTACGAAGTAGAGCAAAGGTGATCTACTGAACACATTATAGAAGCCACAGGTGTGGACCTTGACTCAATCCCATGTCCAGACGTTACATTCCATGTCCTGTTCCCACATTTATGGTCCGACTCCATTGTGGTAAATGAGAAATACAGATACAACCAAATTCAAGCTTGGGCAGGGTTCCCAGTGGCTGAACTTGGATTTTATTCATGGTCATCTGACGACATTCATCTCAGCCTTCAGACAGGACAGTAACCTTCAATACATATTTGTTCACTTTTTGTACTTCCACTTCCAGTGCCATCTATATGCCTCATGAATAGGGATGAGCGAACGTGTCCGTTACGGACACATCCGCACCCGGACACCGGCTTTGCCGAACACTGCAGTGTTCGCGCGTAAGTGTCCGGGTGCCGCCGGGGGGCGGGGAGATGCGCGGCGGCGCGGGCGGCAGTAGCGGGGAACAGGGGGGAGCCCTCTCTCTCTCCCTCTCCCCCCCACTCCCCGCCGCACCCCCCCGCGCTGCCACGGCGGCCCCCGAACTTTTTCGCCCGAACACTGAAGTGTTCGCAAAGTTCGGTGTTCGGGCGAAAAAGGGGCGGAGCCGAACGTGTTCGCTCATCTCTACTCATGAACAGTCCACCCATATGCCCCCCTATATACAGTGCGCTTTAGCAATTTAGAAGCTAACGTACACCTACATACATTTATGTCACTCTGGATGTACAGTCTTATTAACTTTACTTTAACTTTTCAGAATAAGATGTCATGTGTGTACACGAGGAGTAGCACTATTTTGGGCCATTATATGGCTTGTATATAAAATGCATCACCAGTTTTCTTCCTTTCCAGGCTCAACCTCTATTTCTCAGCTTTCCCTGAGCTGGTGGGTGTAGACTAGCTGATATGTTGTTTCCTGTAAACAGCATACATAGACAAGAGCTGATCCCCCTCACTGATGTCTGTAGTGTACACCCTCAGACATAACAGCAACATGAAGGACATTATACAGCAGTACTGGGCAGTGTAGATGGGATTTCAGCACTGTGGTGACTTAAAACAGTTACTAGAAGCTGTTTCCACGTCTCTTTGTGAATATCTCAGCTTCTGTCTTCCTCTAGTGGCCTCCTCCTCCTTACCCCCTCTCTTCTCCCTATATATCTATGGGCAGCATAAGAAAGCAGCAAGCAAACTCACCACCACTACTTCCTATGAACCACCTCGGTGTCTCTGCTGCTAGAGATAGATTTCGCAAGGCAACAGGCAAGGGACAGCAAGTTAGAAGGAAATGAGATCCTTAATGTTTGGCACTTTAGAATGATTTTTTTTTCAACTCAAAACTATCATTTTAGGTAAATTCAGTGATGTCTACTTTTGCTTGGGTGAATTCTTCATCCCTTGAATGTAGGCATTTAAAATACTCATGCTGGGATTTTTCCATGTTTTTACTGGAGTGCTAAACTAAAGAAATGCTTTTTCTTCAAAGGATGATATTCACACAATGTCTCTTCCTGTCTCATTATATTATCTGCAAGGGTGTATGGTAGGGTGGCCCTTAGCTATAGGTAATTTTCTGTACGCTAAACTTTTGCTGCTTCCACCCACTAATCCTGTTCCAATCATCAAAAAAACAAGCTGTGCAAAACTTCAGCTCAATCAGACAACTGCTAGGTGACCCTCAAATGCCTTGAAGTTGGCACATAGTACACATATTATGCAATGATTAATTCCGTTCATAAGCGGTCTACTCTTCACTATGTCCACCGCTTTCTTTTTTTTCTTAGAGACATTCATGTGGGCACATCCAGGCAACCCCCGCAATTGTTTAAAAACATACTGAATCAAATGTCCCAAAAGGTAATTCCAAAAAGTTCCTGAAAAACCATGAAAAATGTAAAAAAAAACTTTTTTAAATAACTCACACAGCTTCTATATGAGAACTGCATTTTTATTTTCGACAATAATTTTTATGAAATCAAAACATAATGTGAACGATCGAACATTGATTACTTTTTGCTAAGAGAAGATTTAGTAGCAGTTGGGTATTTTTTTTGTCAAAAAGGCAGGGCCTACGGAGGGGAATACACCTCAAAATGCAAGTACACCTAGATCTCATCTTCACCAGCCTTTGTATTTGAGGAGATGAAATAAAGTTTATTTTATAAGTTTATTATATGGACATATAGGCTATCCAAAATTCTGCATGCATCCTATCAGTATGTAATGCAGTGAGTGTACTGTGTTATACACCACTTATGCGGGTGATGATGGCCCACTCTTGGTCAGGGCCCACAAGGGGATTCACCTGTTCCGTTGTGGGCCAATCAGAGCCTGGTCTAGGGTCTGAAAATAATATATATTTTTTAACTTTGTTGCTTTCCAATAGCCATAACATTTTTACATTTTCGGCAACATAGCCATATGAGGCCTTGTTTTTTTGCAGGACAACTTGTCTCTTAATGGTATCACTTTGGAGTACACACAATATGTTTAACTTTTATTAATTTTTATTGAGGGGGCAATGAAAAAAAAATCTGCCTTTTTGGGGGTTTTATTTTAAAGGATTTGGTATTAATGAAATGTTACCTTTAGTCTATGTTTCAATATGATTGTGGCACTTTTCTCTATAGCATACATTATAAATATTAGACTTACTTCATTCTTTGGATCAATACAATTATAATTTTTTTATACGTTTCTTATTACTTTGTAACAATAAAAACCCTTTTTATTTAAAAAAATGACAAGAAAAGGATTGAATTTTCATTGCTGCTTTACATGAGCCATAACATTTTTTTTCACCAAATGAACTGTGGAAGGTCTTGTTTATTGCAAAAAGAACTCTAGTTTCCATTTGTACCATTTTTGGGGTGCATGCAACTTTTTGACAAGCTTTTATTTTGTTTTCTCATTCACTGTGTGGGTTAAAAAAAACCCAATATTTTTCTAGTAGGGCTATTGCAAACTCAGTAATACATAATATGTTTTTTTCCATAATTAATGTGGTTTGCAGTTTGTGCCGGTACACATCATCTGGGGAGTCAAGCGATCATGTGACATGATAGCTCTACCCAAAACTCGGCAGCTGAGCTGAGCAAAGATGGACAGGTTAAAAATAGGCGGCACCTTATTGTTATATAACATGTTCTGTGCTTCATGGTAAATCTGCTGCGGAGAGCTATGCACACCACATAGGCTTCTGCCCTCCTACCACGTGAGAGAACGCAGATCCCTGTAGTTTTATTTTCCGATTGTAAATTAAAAGAAGTACTACAACAATTGGACTGAGGACCCTAAGACACACCATTAACCCCTTCCCGCTCCTGGACGTACCTGGTACGTCATGGTAGCGGGATACTTCCCGCAACATGACGTACCTGGTACGTCATGTCATTAAAGTGTCGCCACGGTGACAATCGTGGCGACACAGCAGTGATGTCTGCTGACATAGTCAGCAGACAAGTGCTGCGTCCGGGCTGGGAACCAATCAGAGCGGTCCCTCCCCCACGATCGCTGTGATTGGTCAGGGAAAAACTCCCTGACCAATCACAGCGCAGCAGCGGACTTCGCGCTGTTTACAGTAGGGGCTCCATGTGCAAGCACCGCAGTGTGTTTCCGGTGCTTGTACAGAGAGCACCTACTGTGTTGTTTGTGAATATAAAGTGCGATTAGAGTGTAGATTAGGCAGGGAGTGAGTGTAGTGTAGTGGAGTGGAGTGGAGTGGAGTGTAGTGTAGTGGAGTGTAGTGTAGCAGAGTGGAGTTAGTGATCAGTGTAGTGGAGAGGAGTTAGTCATCAGTGTGGTGTAGTGGAGTGAGTGTTAGTGATCAGTGTGGTGTAGTGTAGTGAGTGATTGATCAGGCAGTGTAGTGTAGTGAGTGTAGTGAGTGATTGATCAGGCAGTGTAGTGTAGTGAGTGTAGTGAGTGATTGATCAGGCAGTGTAGTGTAGCAGAGTGGAGTGAGTGATCAGAAGTGCAGTGTAGTGTAGTGAGTGAGGGATCTGTAGTGTGTGATCAGAAGTGTAGTGAGTGAGCTGTAGCGTGCGATCAGCAGTGTAGTGTAGCGCAGCGTGTAGTCAGTGTATCCCTTGGTGTAAAAAAAAAAAAAAAGTTCCTGTTGTTCCCATTTCGTTACCTGTCCCGTCACCCGTTATTAGTTAGTGTAGCGTTTAGTTAGTCCGTCTAGTGTGTAGCGTGTCGTTAGTCCGTGTTGTGTCAGTGTATTCGTCTGTGTAAAAAAAAAAAAAAAAAAAAAAAAAAAGTTCCTGTTGTTCCCATTTCGTTACCTGTCCCGTCACCCGTTATTAGTTAGTGTAGCGTTTAGTTAGTCCGTCTAGTGTGTAGCGTGTCGTTAGTCCGTGTTGTGTCAGTGTATTCGTCTGTGTAAAAAAAAAAAAAAAAAAAAAAAAAAAGTTCCTGTTGTTCCCATTTCGTTACCTGTCCCGTCACCCGTCATTAGTTAGTGTAGCGTGTCGTTAGTCCATCTAGTGTGTAGTGTGTCGTTAGTCCGTGTTGTGTCAGTGTATTCGTCTGTGTAAAAAAAAAAAAAAAGTAAAAAAAAAAAACACTTACGTGAATACACCACATAAGTTTCCGCGTTCTTTCCGACCCCCGTCCCGTGGTCACCCCATCCCGCAGTGTCCCATCTAATAAAACTTTTTCCCCGTGTGCCCCATTTTATATAAATATGGCCCGCAGGAGGTACACTTCAGAGGAACTGTATGCAATCATTGCATCAGACTCGGACTCAGGTAGTGGTGATGACGACCCCACTTTTTTGGCATTCTCCGACTCCTCATCCTCATCCTCATCCAGCGAGTCTGAGCTCCCTGCACCCCCGAGAAGGCGTCCAAGGACCGCCACTGACCCCAATGCATCAGATGCTCACTGGAGTACCCCGGAAGATTACAGACCCCAGATCCCTGATTTTATTGGGAACCCAGGGATTCAATTTGATCCGGAAGGGCTCAGAGGGAAGGACTTCTTCAAGTTTTTTTTTTCAGAAGAGTTCATTGCCCACATTGTTACCCAGACTAATTTGTACGCCCAGAATTTTATTCAACAAAATCCCACCTCCAGCTATGCCAGACCCGATAAGTGGACCCCTGTGGATGCACCAGAGATACAAAAATTTTGGGGGCTTATACTAACCATGGGGCTAATAAAGAAGCCAACAATCAGGGCGTACTGGTCTACCGATATTTTGTACCACACCCCAATGTTCCGCATGGCGATGTCGAGGACGCGCTTTGAGTGTATTTTAAAATTTCTGCACTACAATGACAACCAGCTGTGCCCCCCCAGCGATCACCCCAATTACGATCGGTTGTATAAGATCAGGCCCGTAATAGACCATTTTAACGCCAAGTTTGCCCAGGCATATGCCCCACAGATAAACATTGCAGTAGACGAGTCCCTGGTACACTTCAAGGGGATGCTAAAATTCCGCCAGTACCTGCCCAGTAAGCGGGCACGGTATGGTGTGAAGTTGTACAAGCTGTGCGAAAGTACATCAGGGTACACCCACAAGTTCCGTATTTACGAGGGGAAGGACACTAAAATTGAGCCCCCAGAATGCCCCCCTGTGCTGGGAGTAACAGGGGAAATAGTGTGGGAACTGGTGCACCCACTATTAGACCAGGGTTACCATCTGTACCTGGATAACTTTTATACCAGTGTCCCCCTGTTTCAGTGCCTCGCTTCCAGAGGAACAGTGGCATGTGGCACTGTTCGGAAAAATCAAAAAAGCCTCCCTAAGACGCTGCTTGGGCAACAGCTCAGAAGGGGTGAGAGCCGGGCCCAATGCAGCGACAATGTATTGTGCGTTAAATATAAGGACAAGAGGGATGTCCTTATGTTGATGACAATACACGGCCACAGCAGTACCCCCTGCCCAGTACGAGGTACCAGTGCAGAGACCCCCAAACCAGACTGCGTCCTCGACTATAATAAGTACATGGGAGGGGTCGATCTATCAGACCAGGTACTGGAGCCCTATAGAGCCATGCGGAAAACACGGGTGTGGTACAAAAAACTGGCCGTGCACCTCGTACAGATGGCACTGTATAATGCCTACGTGCTGTTCCGAGGTGCAGGCCACAGGGGGACATTCCTTGAATTTCAAGAGGAAGTTATCAAGGACCTAATATTTGGGGACCAGGAGGTGGGGGAGAGGCCCAGTACTTCTGGAAGCAAGGCCACAAGAATTGTACCAGGGCAGCATTTTCTCAGTGAAATTCCCTCCACTGCGACGAAGGGAAGGACCCAAAAGAGGTGCAGAGTGTGCTACAAACAGGGGATAAGAAAAGACACCAGATACCAGTGTGAAACGTGCCCCACACAACCCGACCTCTGTATAAATGAGTGTTTTAAGATCTACCACACGTCCCTGAAATTTAAATTTTTTTATTGCCCTGACGTTTTACCCTGATGTACTTCGCACAGCTTGTACATAAAGCCACATGCTAAGTCCTTCCCTTCTGAGCCCTGCGCCCTAAAAACAGTTTAGATTCACATATGGGGCATTTTCCTGTTGGGTAACATCATGGGTTACGTTTTCTCCTTCTGCCCCTGGTAAAAAATAAAAATCTGGGCCTAAACTGAGCATTATTGGAAAAATGTGAATTTTTCGTTCTCAACTCAAATTGTTAAAAAAAATTCCTCAAATACCTGTGGGTTCAAACCGCTCACTACACCCCTTAAAAAATTCCCTGAGGGGTGTAGTTTCCAAAATGGGGTCAGTTGTTGGGGGTCTCAAATGCACTGGTACCTCAGGGGCACTGCAAACACTACACGGTGTCTGAAAATTATTCCAGCAAAATCTGCATTCAAAAAAAGCGCTCCTTTCTTTCTGAGCCCTGCCATGTGCCCAAACAACAGTTTACATCCACATATGGGGCATTTCCGTGCTCGAGAGTAATTGGGTAATGCATTATGGACTATGTTTTCTCCTCTGCCCCTGGTGAAAAATGAAAATCTGGGCCTAAAGCTGAGCATTATTGGAAAAATGTGAATTTTTCGTTCTCAACTCAAATTGTTAAAAAAAATTCCTCAAACACCTGTGGGTTCAAACCGCTCACTACACCCCTTAAAAAATTCCCTGAGGGGTGTAGTTTCCAAAATGGGGTCAGTTGTTGGGGGTCTCAAATGCACTGGTACCTCAGGGTCACTGCAAACACTACACGGTGTCTGAAAATTATTCCAGCAAAATCTGCATTCAAAAAAAGCGCTCCTTTCTTTCTGAGCCCTGCCATGTGCCCAAACAACAGTTTACATCCACATATGGGGCATTTCCGTGCTCGAGAGTAATTGGGTAACGCATTATGGACTATGTTTTCTCCTTCTGCCCCTGGTGAAAAATGAAAATCTGGGCCTAAAGCTGAGCATTATTGGAAAAATGTGAATTTTTCGTTCTCAACTCAAATTGTTAAAAAAAATTCCTCAAACACCTGTGGGTTCAAACCGCTCACTACACCCCTTAAAAAATTCCCTGAGGGGTGTAGTTTCCAAAATGGGGTCAGTTGTTGGGGGTCTCAAATGCACTGGTACCTCAGGGGCACTGCAAACACTACATGGGGTCTGAAAATTATTCCAGCAAAATCTGCATTCAAAAAGCCAAGAAGCTCTCCTATCCTTCTGAGTCCTGCCATGTGCCCATACAACAGGCTACGTCCACATATGGGGCATTTCCGTGTTCGAGAGCAACTGGGTAACGCATCATGGGGTACGTTTTTTCCTTCTGCCACTGGTAAAAAATATAAATCTGGGCCTAAAGCTGAACATTATGTGAAAAATGTGATTTTTTTTGTATTGAACTCAAACTGTTAAAAAAATTCCTCAAATACCTGTGGGTTCAAACCGCTCACTACACCCCTTAAAAAATTCCCTGAGGGGTGTAGTTTCCAAAATGGGGTCAGTTGTTGGGGGTTTCAAATGCACTGGTACCTCAGGGGCACTGCAAACACTACATGGGGTCTGAAAATTATTCCAGCAAAATCTGCATTCAAAAAGCCAAGAAGCGCTCCTATCCTTCTGAGTCCTGCCATGTGCCCATACAACAGGCTACGTCCACATATGGGGCATTTCCGTGTTCGAGAGCAACTGGGTAACGCATCATGGGGTACGTTTTTTCCTTCTGCCACTGGTAAAAAATATAAATCTGGGCCTAAAGCTGAACATTATGTGAAAAATGTGATTTTTTTTGTATTGAACTCAAACTGTTAAAAAAATTCCTCAAATACCTGTGGGTTCAAACCGCTCACTACACCCCTTAAAAAATTCCCTGAGGGGTGTAGTTTCCAAAATGGGGTCAGTTGTTGGGGGTTTCAAATGCACTGGTACCTCAGGGGCACTGCAAACACTACATGGGGTCTGAAAATTATTCCAGCGAAATCTGCATTCAAAAAGCCAAGAAGCGCTCCTATCCTTCTGAGTCCTGCCATGTGCCCATACAACAGGCTACGTCCACATATGGGGCATTTCCGTGTTCGAGAGCAACTGGGTAACGCATCATGGGGTACGTTTTTTCCTTCTGCCACTGGTAAAAAATATAAATCTGGGCCTAAAGCTGAACATTATGTGAAAAATGTGATTTTTTTTGTATTGAACTCAAACTGTTAAAAAAATTCCTCAAATACCTGTGGGTTCAAACCGCTCACTACACCCCTTAAAAATTCCCTGAGGGGTGTAGTTTCCAAAATGGGGTCAGTTGTTGGGGGTTTCAAATGCACTGGTACCTCAGGGGCACTGCAAACACTACATGGGGTCTGAAAATTATTCCAGCAAAATCTGCATTCAAAAAGCCAAGAAGCGCTCCTATCCTTCTGAGTCCTGCCATGTGCCCATACAACAGGCTACGTCCACATATGGGGCATTTCCGTGTTCGAGAGCAACTGGGTAACGCATCATGGGGTACGTTTTTCCTTCTGCCACTGGTGAAAAATGAAAATCTGGGCCTAAAGCTAAACATTATGTGAAAAATTGGATTTTTTCGTATTGAACTCAAATTGTTAAAAAAAAATCCTCAAACATCTGTGGGTTCAAACCGCTCACTACACCCCTTAATAAATTCCCTGAGGGGTGTAGCTTCCAAAATGGGGTCAGTTATTGGGGGTTTCAAATGTACTGCTACCTCAGGGGCACTGCAAACACTACATGGGGTCTGAAAATTATTCCTGCCAAATCTGCATTCAAAAAGACAAGAAGCGCTCCTTTCCTTCTGAGACCTGCCATGTGCCCATACAACAGGCTACGTCCACATATGGGGCACTTCTAAAAACTGCGGAATCTGGGTAATACATTCCAAGTTTTGTTTCTCTGCTAACTCCTACTGTTTTATATATAAAAAAAGGTTTTATATTGAAAATCAGTAGAAAAAAGGAACTGTTCTAATTTTTGATGCACTTTCCTTTAATTCCTGTAAAACATCTAAAGGGTTAATAAACTTTCTAAATGCCATTTTGAATACTTTGAAGGGTGCTGATTTTAAAATGGGGCAATTCATGGGGGATTCTGATATACAGGCTCGGCAAAACTATGTCTGAACTGCATTGGTCCTTAAAAAATTTAGATTTTGAAATTTGCTAGTAAATGTGAAAAATTACTGCTAAATTTATATACTTTGTGGAGTCTGCAAAAAGTAAAATAACACTTAAAAAATGATTGCTGTGTAAAGTAGGCCTATGGGAAATGTTAATTAATAACTATGTTGTGGTGTTTGACTTTCTATCTTACAAAGAAAACAATTCAAAGTTTGAAAATTGTGAATTTTTCCAAATTTTCAGTAAATTTGGATTTTTTTTCCTAATAAGGACAAAATTTATTGATGAAATTTTTACACTAACATAAAGTACAATATGTCACGAAAAAACAATCTCAGAATCACCTTGATAAGTAAAAGCATTCAAAAGTTATTAGCACAGAAAGTGACAGATGTCAGATTTGAAAAATAAGGCTTGGTCCTTAAGCTCAAAATAGGCCATGTCATTAAGGGGTTAAAATTCATTCTGGGGCCCAATGTGCAATGAGTGACAAGCTGGATGAGGCTTGCACTCTCTGAGTGGTTTCTAAGATGTGGCTGAGGAGCTGTGTCATGATGGCAATGAGCGCAGCACGCTCCTTGTAATCTAGTGCACCAATGAAGATATACAGAATATGGACAACTAATGGAATTAGGTGATTGCGATGCCAGGGCTTGGATTAAAAGCACTTGGTAGCGAAATAAAACTAACACATGTATGTAGGTATATGACAGACACACCATTTACTTTCATGCCCGTGGTTGTCTGCATTACTCTTAAGCACTAGAAATTGCATATACAACTTGCATATACACTGTTTAACACTTCATACACTGATAAACACACTTTGAGGAGGCAGCATCAGAGCTAAGAAAGCGCTATAGAGAGAGAATTGACAAGAAAATACCCCTTATCAAACCCACTAACAGTTTTGCCACTTTTGAAACACTGTGCTCGGGTTTTCTTTACAAACTTCCTATGAAGATTCTCTACTGCTTGTCTGAAGCTTTGTCCGGTAGAAAGCAGAGCTGGCTTGAAAAAACTTCAGGTTTGGGAAAACAAACAGTTTCTCACCATACGGGTGATTTATGGGCTGCTGCACACAGGACTGCTTTACATAAGTTTACATAACGTATCTCTATTTACAGCAGGACAGAGGGGACGGAAGAAGCTGGGTCTTCATATGGCTGTCAGCTTCCTTCGTGTCCATCTCATCTCCTCTCTCCTTTTCCTGACTAACCTCTTCACTGCCTCACTCCATAGTCCCCCCTTCACTTCCTTCTACTAGTGTAGTGACCTCCGTGTAGTGATTGACGCTTGTAACCGCAGGCATGGCTCTCATTGAAATCAATGAGAGCTGTGCCTGCAGTTTCAAGCGCCAGCCACTACACAGAGGTCAGTGCGGAGACTTTCTCTCCCAAAACACAGATGTCAGAGCAGAAGCCTCTGTGCAGACATCCTTATAGTGACCAGTGCTTGTAACTTCAGTCATGGTTCCCATTGATACTGCTCTGACTTCTGTGTTATTGCGCCCCCTCAGCTGATCGACCAGGGTCCCTAGTGGCAGACCCCAGCCTATCAACTGTTGATGACCGAACGTGATGATAGGTCATCAATCGTATTTCCCTGGAAATCCCCTTTAACTTTGGAGCATTCCTTTCCTGGGTGCCCTGTTGGTAGCCTGGCTGTTACTTTAGACTACATAGTGGCCCTTGCAGTGCTGTGAGCGACGCATACATGCCCATACAGCTTATCTGTATACACTGTAATACGGTGAGTGTACTGTGCACCGCTCATATGGGTGTGCGGGACTAGAGGACCAATTCTGTTTCAGGGGCTCACTTATTTGCCTGTTGCCAGTCCACAGCCTAGGTGTCTTTTCTTTCAGTAGACGACTCTGGTTTATAGCTTTAGTTATATTGCAAGACCCGTTGAAAGGTCAGACACAGACTTACAAGGAAGCCACCTTCCAATAGTTCGCATTGTGGACATAATTTTCCCTCCCCTATGTGCATACATTTTCCCAGGCAGCTTTGCATGGCTTATATAAGTATAGCTTAAGGCAACCAAACTCTCTCCTCAAGGAGAAACTTTATTTCCCCAGGTCTACAACACAGATCTCTCACGCAGCCAGCCAGTACGCTGCACAGCACTGACAAGGGGTAAAAACCCTGACACGATTTATCTGTAGGTGGCTCTATTCTACTGCTGCAGAAGACTACTTTGGCTTAAATTCTTAGTCATGTTGCAATAAGGCCTGTTGAATAGTCAGAAATTAGCTTATAGGGAAGTGACCTTCCAATGGGTGGCGCTGTACAGGTACTTTTCCATCCCCTATTTTCATCTTCATATGAAAAAAACACAGAGTGGTAAATAGTTTGTTATAATTCTAGGAGTAACTCTTCATTCAATACATTTTCCTGTTATGATGAACATCCCCTTAAAATTATTGCAGCAACTAGTTTTACATTCTGCTTGATCACTATTCTTGTCATATGCAGCTTTTTAGCCAATCATATAGCAATACTAATTATAATTAGCACATGACTGTAGTCTAGAGGGTCTGTAAGGCATAAAGGTAATCTGCCAGCTTGAATATGCAGTACAAACTGCAGCCGGGGAGTGACATTTCTGTGCTGGGCTCTGTGAGGCCCGCACAGAAATAGTGCATACTGCAATTTGTTTTCCGTGCGAAATCTCGTGCATAGGATTGCGTTTTCTAATGAAATCCTATGGCAGCTTTCACGGGCGGGAATTCTGCGGGAAATCCTGCTGCGAAATGTCCGCCTATGTGCAGGAGGCTTTAGAGGGGTTCTATACTTTGGACAATTCTTACTGGTTAGAAGGGTTCTTTGACAATAAGCTGATCACAAAGTATCCACTGAGCTGATACTCATGACTTTTCCTGCAGGTAGGTCATTAATAAATTAATATTGGAAAACCCTTTTAAAGTATACTTTGTTATCATCATGGGGATACAAAATATGCAAATATCTTATATTATAGGTATTATATTATAAATGTGTCTAATGTTTTTCTATATTTATTTATTTTTTCCTTTTTTTAATAGTGGAATCCGCTATTCATATGCCTTGTTAATCACACCAGCATCTCGCTGAAACTATACGTTTGTAGAAGGATTTTTTTCTAGCGATTGTCAGCGGTTGGGGTAATGGGACAATGTTCCTATAGCAGTCAGTAAAACTTGAACTAGTGGATCATACATGCAGATTTCAGTATTGTATATTTCCCCACTAAAGGTAAAACGTACTTCTGACAATGTGTAACTACAAATCAGTTTTTCCCATTGTCCTAATAACCAGTCAACTAGCAATAACCAGGTCACTGTATCAGTACATGAGCCCCAATGTATATGCTTGCTGTATACTATAACTATCACATAAGAATCTTTCATCCATGACCATAAAACTGCTGTTCCATGTAACAAATCTGGAACCCAGTGATGTCATCAGTGATGTCAGAGTGCAGCGGGCCTCACATTTACATATTTGCAATAGGAGGGGGCGAGACGGGGGTGGGGCTGATCTGGATTATAGTTTTCTCCAGCAGGTTTTGGGGTATTTTGTAGCTTCCAAATTGTATCGTGTGCACACATCATCGACCAGGATCAGACACAAATGCTGGTCTAAAACCGGGAGAGTCTCTACAATGTGTAAAGGCTCAGGCTTTTTATTATAACACATGATAACCGCCCTTTAATGGGCGTGCAACAGATTACATCAGTAACATATAGGATTCTCATTTGTCGGATCATATAGAATCACCCACCTCTCTGCCCACCATCTCCAAGTGCTGATGTGGCATGGACTCTGTCCTAGCTGAAGTCAGCTCCGTGTAGTGATGAATCATTGTTTAACTAGCTTCAGGATGGGAGTGGAAGGGGGCTAGGTAAACACTCAGTATATACATATAATCCTATAACCTTTAACTCTTAGAGGCTGGTTGTGCAACTTGTGTAATCAGAGCAAATACCATGATTAGATTGTGTGTGTGTCCTTTAAATTCCACAGAGCTAAGAGTTATTACAACAGCATAATACATTTGGTTTATACAAATCGATAGACATTTTATACTAATTAATTATCATGTCTACTACAGGGCTAAGTCCCAGCGCTTAGCTCCGCCCCGCCCCTCTCATTGCAGAAAGTGGCGAGGGGCGGGGAAGGGGCGGGAGCTCAGTTCCTGCTCCTGGCTCTTCCATCCTCCCCACCCTGCAGACAAGGACACCGCATATCGGCTCGATGTGAAAACCGAGCCGATATACGGTCATCTAAATAAGCCCTTAAAAACACATCAGAGCAGGCGATTTTTGGTCATTCAAATACAAACCGCATTTGCACTACTGAATGCTCTTATGGCCATGGAAATGAGTCCCAATAGTGACCCCAGTAGTAATAGTGACCCCGACCGTGGCCTCAGTACTAATAGTGACTACCATAGTGTCTACAGTAGTAAGTGTCCCCCATAGTGGCGCCAGTAGTAACAGTGTCCCCTATAGTGCCCCAGTAGGAACAGTGTCTCTTATAAGGACCCGAGTAGTAATAGTGACCACCATAGAAGTTCCAGGGATGCTGCCCAGCCAGAGGCCAATAGCAACCCTCCCATTGGATCAGGAATAGGTCATCTTGCATCATGAGGCACAGGTTTTTTGCAGAAGGTATATCTGGATACAGAACATTATCTTTCTGTTTACTGAAGAAACTTTAGGTCTTTGTCATGCAGAAATAACAGTCAGTATGGTGGTCTCTTTGTTCTCATCATACCATCAGAATGGCGACTGACATTCTACTCTTGCCTTTCGGCCCCTGTGTGAGATGAGTGTTATATGACACACAGATGATGTGCACTGCCACTTCTCATCTTGGCCACCAAGCTTATTCCCAAATACTTGTGATCGGCCCACTTTACCAAGGATGCTATTTTCCTCCGCTGTGTCTGTTGTGAACTGTCTGCAGACATAGCAGAAATTGCCTGGGTTGTTCAGACATCTGCGCCGCTCAGCCATATTGTTATTACATTTTGAAAACTAGCCCCAGTCTAACCAATGACCCGTAAAAACACAGTTCATTAATTACAACTTACTGGTGGATGATCCGCAGTGTTTCCACCACGTGAAAACATACCCTATATGTTACTTACACCCACCCTTATGGTGTTCAATCAGTGCGTGGTGTGTGACAGCGATTGCCAAATAGTTACTTATTTTTCATGACTTATGTTATTCTCTTTACTAAGCAGGTTAGTGGCGAGCCGACAGGAATAATTGTATAGGCATTTTTCCAAAAAATAAAGTACAACAGCAATTGGATTTTATTATTCCCCAAAACTGAAAAACCTTATGTGGCAGAAAAAAACAGATATCATATTTGAATTCAGCGCACTAAGGTTACTATAAGCCGCCTATCTGCTTGTCTGTTACAAACATTGTGTTGCACAGTGTTATACTAGGATATTGATTATTTAAGCTCCATTTACAATAGACTGCTGTTCCTATAATCTCTGATAATATCCAGTAAGTCAGTTACCACATATATTGCTGCTGGATGATTTACTAGCAGGTAAATGTTTTTACTTCTCCCCGGAGTCCTTAACTAGGAGCGGTCCGCTCTCCTGACATGTGTGTGTTAGTAAATACATGTATCACCCATGAAATGATTCTGGAACATCTCTTTTGGAAGTCTTCGTGGTGTTGTTCCCCTTTATTCCTCCTGAGACCGCATGCGATCTTCACCTGGGGACACTGCGGGGACCAGGTGAGAATAACAAATACATCCCCCGGTCATCTTCCCCCGAACAGCACCACAACTTAGTTTATGGTGCTGTTCCAAGGTGTCACTGTCCCTTTAATGTTTTATGGGCCAGATCCTTTTAATGTTCGTGTTTTCTGATTTTTCCTTCTTCTTGTCTTTGTTGACTATAGCACAATACGATGGCAGAATCATCAATGCCACCTCATTCACCAAACAACAGCATCATGGAGAATAATGATGAGGTATTGTGTACTGGCATTAATATAAGGAGATTAATATTAAATGTAATAGGAAGAAGAATATCATTAGTGTATAGGGCTGCCTCATAAAACAGGGATCCTCTAGAAGGAATCCTACAAACTGGCATGAGGCCTGTATGGCAGAGCATCTATGAGGTATGTGATTTGGACTGAGCTGCAATACCAGACATAGTCCGTAGACAGAAGTGGCGCTGTGTCTGAAAGAAAGTGCCATGTTTTTCTCATTTTACTCATTAAACATATTTAAGACTTTTGATATGACCTATACTTCTATGACTTGTATATAATCTTGTTCTGTGTCTTTACAGGACACAGAACAATATACAGAACTGCCAGGGCCATGTTTTTTTCTAATTTCACACTTTTTTCATTCGTTTAATTTCACCCTCTGTTCATTATAGGGGAATGTGGAAACTTCTTGACCACCAACACCGCCTGAGCTGGATGACTTCTCTGAGGTATGTGACCTAGACCGAGCTGCAATACTAGAGACAGCCTATCGACAAGTGTGGTGCTGTTTCTGGAAGAAAGCAGCCATATTTTTTCTAATTTTACCCTCTGTTTACTACAGGAAAATTAGAAAATATCACGACCACCAACACCAACACCAGCTGGATGATGACTTCTCTGAGGTATGAGACCTAGACCAAGCTGCAATAGCAGAGACAGCCTATTGACAAGTATGGTGCTGTTTCTGGAAGAAAGAGGCCCTGTTTTTTGTAATTTCAGCCTCTGTTCAGTATAGGACAGCATAGTATTTGGATCAACACCTTCACAATTATCATGGGGGCATAGTGGGGAAATTAAGCACGTAGTGACAGGTTTCCCCCAGGATTACCTCCTTTGTTATCTATTTGGGCAATAATAATAATGGTTATAATGATAATAATGTCTAATTATATGTATATTTTCTCCCCTCTGTTCTATTAGGACTGGTATAAAAAACCTGAAGTACCCAGTGCGCGTCATGAGCGAGAGCTTAGGACTGCATTCTGCTGCCTTAACACACTGCACCACATGAGGCTCTGAAACTATATATACTGCAATACAAACCCAATCTAATATATAACTCTTATTCATTATAGGCCTACAGACAACTTTGGCTGGACTACGATGACACCTCTTCTGTCCCATTTACTAGTTGCACAAGATTGCAAACAACACAGACAGAAGGAGGTGTCAATGGCCTGGTAGACATAGATTGCAGCTGCATGTTTAGAGCCGCCTTTTTCACAAAGTGGCTATACCATGCGGTGCGGTCGGGGTGGAGAAGGGCTGCCCAAAGGCTAAGAAGAGCCCTCCACCTCAGCTCCAACTAATGACCAACAAGTAGGAGAGTCCAAGGTAAGTGCAATGTATTTCTTGTATCTCTGCACTCACACAGTTATATCAGTTTCCTCTTTAATGCCAGGCTTATTATATATATAGAAGCTCCTGGGCCTTGCTGCCAAATCTGTGCCAAGATCTCCAAATATACCAACTATTCTGCTAGTGTTCTTTTATGCAGCATAATGTAGGAACAGCAGGGCCAGTTTTATGAAGAAAATGGAGTCAAGAGCACAACATCCTAAATTTGTTTTCTTCTTTTTAAGAATATCTTGGTGCTCTAGTGTAGGTAAAGGGTTAACCCATTAATGACGCTGTCCTTTTTTTTCTATTATCATTTTTTCCTCACCCCTTTTAAAAAATCTAAACTCCTTTATTTATCCATCGACGTCGCTGTATGAGGGCTTGTTTTTTGCGGGACGAGTGCTATTTAATGTACCATATAATGCACTGAAAAACTTTAAAAAAATTGTAAGTGGAGTAAAATGAAAAAAAAAAACACATTCCACCATCTTTCGGTGCGTCTTGTTTCTACGGCACACAAACTGCAGCAAAACGACATGATAACTTTATTCTATGGGTCAGTGCGATTGCTGCGATACCAAACTTGTATAGTTTTTTTATTTGCTCCACTAATTTTTTTTTATTTTTTTTAAGACATTTAATTTTTTAAATTATTTTCTGCCGCCATCTTCTGCGTGCAATAACTTATTTATTTTTCTGTCCACATAGTTGTGCGAGGGCTCATTTTGTGCGGTACGTCCTGTAGTTTGCATTGGTATAATTTTGGAATGCATATGACTTTTTGATCGCTTTTTGAATTTTTTTCTTGTGGACAGGGTGACCAAAAAAGTGCATTGTTCGGGAGATTTAAATGCCGCTGTCAGAACTGACAACAGCATTTAAAGGGGTATCAGCCCCGATCGTCCACGCAGCCGAATTGAGCTGTTGCCGCTGGGTGGGGGCTGATGCCCGCGCTGTATGAAGAGTGGTCGCCCCGCGATCTCTCTTCTTACATACCCTGACCCCACTGGACGTAACTGTATGTCCTATAGCGAGACTGTACACACCAAGCCTGAAAGGCTTGTGGATTGTATATGTGACTTTAGAGGAATTTTGGCGAATTTAACAGCAAACGCAAGTGACCACACCGCCGATCTGTGGAATTACATAGATGTTAATGGTGGCACAAACAGTAGTTTATTCCTAGGACAGGGGCGTAACTATAGGGGATGCGGTTGCACCCAGGCCCAGGAGCCTTAGGGGGCCCACAAGGCCTATCTTCCTCATATAGGGAGCGTAGTAGTATGAATAAAGCATTATAGTGGTCGGGGCCCTGTTAGAAATTTTGCATTGGGGCCCCGAATCTTCAAGATACGCCTCTGTCCTAGGATATGGCTCTCAGATGACCTCTTACCACCTTAACGCTATAGGACATAAGCTTTCGTCTTAGTAGCATGGTAGTTGTTGCCACAGGACGTAAAATTGCATCCTTTGGATGGCGCAGGATGAAGGCTGATTTGCCATGAGCCATGAGTTGCCATGGCATAGCCCATAGCAACCAACCAGATTTGTGCTCTTTTTTTATGTAAAAAAAACGAGCTGATTAGTTGCTATGGACAACTGCTCTACATGTGCACTGTGCCAGTTTTTATGAATCTTTATGAAGATAACAGGGAGGGATTTCAGTATCAATACAGAATATAACAACACGCTTGATATACAGAAGCAAATGCAACGAAAACTACAACTCCCAGCATGCAACTCGCGGGATGTGTACAGACCGCTGACCAATGGTTACCATTGGAACCGCCCACTGTCCTAAGTCTTCTTTCTTACTGGTCATGGTCGCTGTCAATCAAGCAATCAGCAGGTAGCTGTCAGGAGCCGCACGCTGTAGCCCCTCCTACTAGTGGTGCAGTGTTCCGGGGTCGGCTGGAGGTTGAGCAGCAGTATACAGCCGGCGTCCTCTGCTGTACACCATGCTGGCAGTGCGGCGGCTGCTGGGCACCCTGCGCCTCCCCGCGTGCCGGCGGGTCAGCACCGGCTGGTCTCCTGTCGGTGCCGCGTTCAATGTGAACCAGCAGCGGAGGTTGGACGTGTTCGGGAAGAGCACGGTGAGCGGAGCCGCGCCAGTAGTAGTCACTAACACACACGTTCTATATATCGGCCCCTGCGGGCAGGAAGCTTCTTGTAGCTGGCACATATCACATGGTGGTGCTGACATGCTCCATAGAGGAAAGGCTCAGCGATTTGTGCTGCTTGCGCCAAATTCTGACCTCCCATCAGCATGGGACAACAGAGATCTGGGTTCACCATGTTCACTTGCAGCCTTTTCCGCAATCGAAACTGCGCAGAGTTTAACCCCTTAATGACGCGGCCATTTTTCTTTTTCCATTTTCCTTTTTTCCTCCCCCCCCCCCCTTTAAAAAAATCGTAACTCCTTTATTTATCCATCGACCTCGCTGTATGAGGGCTTGTTTTTTGTGGGACGAGTTGTATTTTTCAATGGTGCTATTTAAAGTACCATATAATGTACTGAAAAACTTTTTAAAAATTCTAAGTGGAGTAAAATGAAAAAAAACAAACAACATTTCGCCATCTTTTAGTGCGTTTTGCTTCTACGGCGCACAAACGGCAACAAAAATGACATGATAACTTTATTCTGTGGGTCGGCACGATTACTACGATACCAAACTTGTATAGGTTTTTTTTTACTATACTCCTCTTTTTTTTTTTTTTCAAAGACATTTAATTTTTTTCAATTATTTTCTGCGGTCATTCTGTGCACGCGATAACTTTTTTATTTTTCCGTCGACGTAGTTGAGCGAGGGCTCATTTTTTCCAGGATGTTCTGTAGTTTCTGATATTACCATTTTGGAATACATACGACTTTTTGATCGCTTTTTATTCCCTTTTTTCTGGGAGACAGGGTAACTAAAAAAGTGAATTTCTGGCGTTCTTTATTTTCTCGGACGACGTTCACCGTGCGGGACAAATAATGCGCTACTTTGATAGTTCGGACTTTTACGGATGCGGCGATACCAAATACATATTTTTAATATTTAGATTTTTTAATAATGGATATGGCAAAAGGGGGGTGATTTAAACTTTTACAACTTTTTTTTTTTCAATTATAAAAAACTTTATTGATTTTTCTTTTTTTACATTACTTTGAAGTCCCCCTGAGGGACTTTAACATGCGATGCTTTGATCGCTCCTGCAGTATGACGTAATGCTATAGCATTATGTCATACTGCTTTTTGACAGGCAGTCTATCAAGCCACTCTGTGTGGATGGCTTGATAGGCAGTCTGTTAAGGCAGCCCTGGGGCCTTTCATTAGGCCCCCGGCTGCCATGACACCTGCACGGCTCCCCCGATCTCACCGCGGGGAATTTAAATGCCGCTGTCAGAAATGACAGCGGCATTTAAATGGTTAATGGCCGCGCGGCCGCTCGCGGCTATTGCCCGCGGGTGTCAGCTGTTGCATCGCAACCTCTTTTCATACATACCCCGCGGCCAGAGGACGTACTGGTATGTCCTTGGTCGTGAAGGGGTCAAAGAAAAATCCATACTGCGCAGTCCGACGGCGAGCTGTCAGGTTCGTGTGGACGCCAGGCACAGAGTCGGGTTCCGTTGCGGGCGCCTGTTGGTGTGCAGCCGGCCTTAGGCCACTGACATGAGCATATGTGTAAATCGCTGCTTGTAGAACATCATATTCTACCACTGTATGAGCGACGGTGAGCAGGAATATCACTGCGTAGGGCGGCGACTTTTATTTTTTAACTTTATTTTAGACTGACTTGTTCCTTTTTTTTTAAATTTCCCGCTCTGATGCCTGGCGATGTTGCATATAAACGCCATGCATACACAATGTAATTGCGCATGTACAGCGTTTATTACGCGCCCATAGAGAGCAATAAGGCTCTATCACACATAAGGAACATGCATGATTGTTATACGCAAAAAAAAATCAATGTACTTTAATCACCTCCATTCCCCGTGTATTCTGCGTGTAATACGCAATGAAGTTACGCCGGTGTGAGCCCGGCCCGAGGCTGCAGCCTTTCCCATCAGATTTCACCCTTTCAAATGAGTAGGGCACAAATCCGCGGTCCGGGGGCCAAGATGACTTTTGGGTCTCCTGTTTTTGTTTTCTACCCCATCCCGCAGTTGTCGTGAGGCTCTAGTCTAGGGGCTCCTTCACACTGGCGATTTTCGCACGGTGCAAGAGCGAAAACGCGTGATTATGAAACCAACGAATTCAATGGTTTCATTCTCGTTTACGATGTTTTCGCTTCTGCGATGCAGCGTGAAAACAAAATCGCAGCATCTCCTTTCTTTTTGCGATATTGCCCATTGTTTTCGATGCGGCAGCAGCAGCGCCGGCCCCATTGAAAGCAATGGGAAACGGTCGCAATCCCTTGACGCAGCTGTGGAAGGGGATTCCTTCATCCCTGCGGGGAGTCTCCTCATCACTGAACACAGTGGCAGCAGCAGGGTGTTCAGTGATGAAGGAATCCCCTTCCGCAGCTGTTACTGCAGTTCAAAGGATCATGATCTTCTCCCATCACTTTCAACAGGGCCGGCGCTGCTGCTGCCCCATTGAAAGCTATGGAATGAAGGGATTCCCCGCAGTGATGCGAGGCATGTTTTCACATGAAACTCCTCGCATCCAAGGGAGTCACATGGATTGCGAGGGCGATATAAGGCTGTGAATCACCGCCCAGTATCGCTCTCGCCAGTGCGCAGGAGCCCTATGGGCTTATTACATATGTGTGATACATGATCTTGATGTGTATATACGCCAAGATCACGCTTGGGGATTTGTCTGCATGTAGCACTATGCGATGCATTGAGTGCTGCGGCGCACCCACAGCAAACACTGATGTGAGAGCCCTAGACATTATGGCTGAAGGCGGCCATATTGGATGACACTACTCTTCCTAGATTCCATTATCTCAATATATAGATTATTAGTCCCCATATGTACGTAACAAGTCTGGCGAATACATAGCAGGAGTGTAATATTAATGACGGTAGGTCGCTCGGCGCTCTTCCCTCCACGGGGCATCGCTTCTCGTTCAGGCATGTTGGGTCCGTTATGTCTTTCACGTGTAACGCTGTCCGTTTTTCGTTCTGCAGGGTCTGTTTGGAGTTCCTGAGTTAAGTTCTCCAGAGGGGTTTCATATCGTTCAGGATAATACCCTAAGAAAAGCGGAATCCCTAGTGGACAGAGTGTGTAATACACCTCCCAGTGCAGAGACGGTGAAGCTGTTTGACCAACTGAGCGATGAGCTCTGCAAAGTTGCGGACTTGGTGAGAACAAAAGCTTGATGATGCAGATATAATGACTTGGTTCTTCTCTGCTTGTTTTTCTATGAACCTAGAAACAATGGTGCTCGGGTTGACACGGCTATAATGGCGGAATGTCTGTCAGTCATGTGACCGCAGTGACGTATGGCTACACATATTGGTGCAGTCACATGACGCGATGTCGGTGAATGGAAACGTTCTTGTTGGTACCTGGAGGGGATGAACCCAATCGTACCCTCCTACGGTCCCTACAGATGAGGACGCAGGATCTGGACATTTCCATTCACTGACACAAAGCAGAGATTTTAAAAGGGTTTTCTGAGATTAAGGTTTTTTGCACACTGGCGATCGCTGTGAGAAAATCGCATTTTTAGTCACACGATTTTTGAGCGTCGGCAGTACTTTTTCTTGAATAATCTTGCATTTTTATAATAATTGTGTTTTTATGTCTGTATTGCATCTGTATTCACTGCCTTTTATGTACTAATGATATTACTCATACTGGCAGGCTGATTTTGTGAAGGTCGCCCACCCTGACCCGGCGTTCCGAGAAGCCGCTGAAGAGGCCTGCAGGAGCATAGGTACCATGGTGGAGAAGTATGTTACCAGTGTCTGTAGATTGTGTGACCATGCCGTGTTGTATATCTACATCTATGTGACATGCTGCTGCAGAATGTTGCTAACAGAGTGTCATTGGGGACACAGTAGACCTTAGTAATAGCTCCTGCCACTAGGAGGCAGTCCCTCCAGCAAGCACTGAGCTGGACCAGTCTTAGCTTGGTGTCCATTGGAGGCAGACCTCCTGCTCTACATGTCTTCTGTCCCTTCTTATTTTAGTTTATTTTTCTTTGCCCTCTGGGTAGGAATTGGGGCTCATCTAAACTTCCTTGATTGTCCCCAAGTAGGGAGGGCGAACATTGCTATATGAGGCACAGTGTGGTCCCTCTCCCAAGGGCAGGAAAGTGGAACAGAGTAGCACTAACTTTCTGTATCATGCCAGTCATGGGGTCACCTGTGATTTCTGCCTGCTCTCCTCTCACAACTAAGTGACTTTGCCGAGGAGGTGACCCTGCTGGTGCCCCAAGGGAGCCGAAGAGTTGAGGATGAAGATGAAGTAAGTAGACAGGATGAGGTAAGCATAGTGCCATCGTCCCTCTCCTCCACACCTTGCAGTGTCCCACCTCCTCATCCCTACCCTTCAGCCATGGTCTAGCTAACTCCCAAGTCTTCTCCTCCCTGCCTGTTACATTCTTCACCTTCCTGCACATCCGCCTATCGGACCAATGCCTCTTTCTACTGCTGGCTGCAATCCTTTACCCACCACTCTGATGCTCCTGTTTCCTGAAGCAGTCGCAAAAGCGGGGAGTCCGCCCTACTGCAGGCTGGTGCTTCTAGGCCTATAATGGCCTCTGCTGGAGGTGGGACATCTGGTTGGTGCACTGCTCGAGAAGGACAGGGGGGGTGGGCACTTTCAGTTGGCGTGTGGTTGGGGTGGCAGGACTTCCTTTCTTCCGTGTTGTACCCCCATAGACCGTCGGCTACCTCTGATCCTGCCCGACTTCATCCTAGGACTCTTCCTAGCGGCCTTCTCCTCTTCAGCAGCATCCTGGGGGAACCCAGAGCGGCGTTTCAGCAGCTATTCGTACTTCCTCAAGCTCCAAATACTATTCTAGCATCTCTTTTCCCTAGGCATTTACTCCATAGTGAGTTTATGCCTGCTGCAATTATACAGTACCGGCAAACCGATTATTACAAGGTATCGGCAGTTCTTGATGGCATAGGCTCCCTTGTGGCAAACCACTAGTCTGCTGCATTTACCTCCTCCATTAGGGAGTAATTACCTTGGGGTACTTCTCCGTATCATATGTCATTATGCAACTCCTTTGTGCATTTGCCTGGTTACTCCCATCTTGGCTTTGCAATATGTAGTGGGTGTTGCGGCCAACTGCGACAAGCAGACAAATCCTTTTCCCCATCTATGGACGGCATGTGTCCGCTTTCAGATTTTGCACCCTAAGTCAGTTGGAGTTAATAGTTGCACAACAATAGAGTACATCCTGTCTTCAGGTCAGTTACCGGGTTTTCTAGCGCGAATATTCTGGTAGAAGCTACTCTCTGTCCTCGTTACTTCTTGTTCTGCAGGAAGTGTTGGCATCTGCCAGCCGGATCAGCCGCCTGCTTCCCCCACTTGGAGTGGCAGGCTGTCGACATCCTTTTTCCGCCCCCTTGGGTACTGCTTTTGAATATCCCAAGATCTTCCTGTGTCCCCCAATGACACAGGCGTACCTACTGTAAAATCCCTTTCTTGTCATGTCATTGGGGGACGCGGCACTCGCCCAGTTATGTTTTGCTTACGTGCGTTGGTAGTGTGATTTTACAAGAAACGAGATCCTTACTCTGGTCTGCTTCTCACTGGTTTTCCCGCTAGGATCTGTATTGATGGTCTTCATTGGTTTTCTCTCACTGCTTTTCTACAAGCTGATCTAGCTAGGAGGAGTATAGCTGGTAGGAGGGAGAATGCTTTCTTTACTTGGTGTCGCCTCCTAGTGGCAGGAGCTATATCCAAGGTCTACTGTGTCCCCAATGAACGTGACAAGCAGTTTTAGTTTTCTGATGCTTAATTTGCCTAAAATAAGTGCCTGGTGAACACATGATTACACTTATTTCACATCACATTTTACAGTAGAGGGTTGGGAACTATTTTTTTATAGTACTGTAGGGAAATGTTCCGTGTGTAGATTATCAGCGCTTACTCAACATGCCTTAAAGGGGTTGTCCAGGGTTAGAAAAGCACGGCTGCTTTCTCCCAAACACATCGTCACCTCTGTCCGTGGATTATGTCTGCTATGACAATTCAGTGGACCCGTAGGGGTCTTGATCTTCACTAGAGTGCATTAAATACGATATGACAGGTGGAGTACTTGCATTGTTACATTATTAGTAATAGCACTTCTGACTTCCAGAACAATTCTCTTCTATTCGCAGTGTTATGTAGACTCGTGCTCTTTCATTCTGATCTTTATAGACGGATATCTATTTTATAGGTTAAACACAAATGTCGAATTGTGCAACAGTTTAAAACGACTTCTGGAAAACAAATCTGTTGTGGATTCTCTGGACCCAGAAACCAGGTATGTTGGGTTGTGTTTTTTTTTTTTCTAAAACACTTGGGGTAAGTGCCACTTTATTAGAGATACCATCCCTTTTGTGATTGGCATTTTGCATGAAAATTAGATTCGTACAACATAAAATCAAGTGCTAAGTTTTCCATTTATCACTTTTAGTGTGAATCCACATTAGATGGGAAAATTGAGCGATTTGAGCAACTTCAACGAGGTCTGGTCTTCCGTGCTAGACTAGCCGGGCCATGATTTCATACACTGCCAACCGCGTGGGGTTTTCTTGTGCAAAAGTGTGGAAAATATACCGAGAATGGTGCGATTGAGGAAAAAGAATGAGCGAAATAGGATCCTGGGAATGGAAGCAACTCTTCAAGAAAGGGGTCGGAGGAGGATGTCAGAAATTGTTCTGACAAACAGCCAGTACACAGTCAACCAAATTGCTGCCCAATTTGGTGCTCCAACTAACTTGTCTGAATGCACAACTCCTCATTCGGGCTAGAATAGCAGACGATTAGTTCTAGCACCATTACTGTCTAAGAGAAGCTAACGCCAGGTTGCAAAAATTGGATCACTGAGCAGTTGAAAAACATCACCTGGTTAGATCAATCCAGAGTTCTGTTGCCCCGTGCTGATGGGAGGGCAGAATTTGGCACAAGCAGCATGAATCTATGAACCCTTCCTGTCAGCTGGTCAGAGCATGTCGGCACCTCCATCTAATTGCGACAATTGCAAGAAGCTTCCTGTCCGTGTGGGCCAATATTACTGTAGAACAATTTCGGCATCTAGTAGAATTTCTGTGGTACTGAATACCTATGGTCCAACCTGCTATTAGATGGGATCTCTGATAAAGTGGCTATTTAGCGCATATTTTGGAGTTCATGTTGTGCAGTTATGAGTTGTGGTGTCGTTTCTTCATTTCTGCTCTTCCCCGGGTGAAAGAACTTTCCTAGAGTCTTACACCAATATTACTGGTTTAAAAAAAGTTTCGAAAACAGTAGTCTTGTAATAAATAACCTGTGAATAAAAGTACATGACGGAGTTATCCACTGAGGGTAACCCATGTGCACATGACTTATCAGATGGAGGGGAGTGGCATTGCAAGTTTTACTGTGTCTATGCCCAGCATGTGTCACCTGTTGCTATTGTAGGGCGCCAGGTTACAACTACACTTTGTGCCATTGCTGCTAATCAGAGAACCCCCTTTAGTCTTCCTAATCCCTTTTTCGTCCTTTACAGACGCGTGGCTGAATTGTTTTTAATTGATTTTGAGATCAGCGGAATCCACATGAGCGAGGAAAAGGTCAGTTCATCTTGATACGAGAAGGTAAACGTGTGCGTTCTCTCTGTGTGGTGCTGTCAGATCTAAAGGCCCATTTAGGCCTCTTTCACACGGATGACAGCGATATTGGCGCTACAAAATCGCTGCTATATCGCAGCTTTGTACACGCGATTTTGTAGCGCCAGTGATGCTTTTTCTTGTGAAAAATCACGTCTCTGCTACCCGCGATTTTCTTGCGCAAAGCCATTGGAAACCATGAGCCTTACATACATGCGTTTTGTAGCGCTGTCACATCGCGACAAGATCATGTGATTTTGTAGCCTGTGTGAAAGCAACCTTACTCTGCTCAATTATGACACTGGGCTGTGTAAAAGAGGCAACAATCCGCCTATGAACGCTACATCATCTTCCCATGTGAATGGGGCGATGTGCACCCGGCCTGTAGGGACAAACGATAGTCCTATTTACTGATAGCAGTCCACATAGCAATGACTCTCAGCCTGTATAAAGAACAGTAAACGAGTGCTGGTCAATATTCTTGTCGACCTTGACTCATTGCATTGAGCTGAGAAGCATGTTGCATAAAATGATCCTTTTTTCCTCCCATGATTTTAAAGGGATCATACACAAATCTGGACATATTGACATCATAGAGGGGGATACCCTACTTGGAACTATTAGCTAAAGCAGAGCTGCTTTGCAGATCTCAGCTTGTCAATGTGTATGGACGACCAGCGCTGACCATATGGTATTTGGACATCGTATGGATGCCCATTCTTGTATTCCCCTATCAAAACCAGCTGGTCGCCGGAAGGTTAGAGAATCTGAGCCCCTGATTTCACATTAAAATGGGCTATGTTTGTGAAACAACTCTTATTAAGGGTGTCTGAACTATTTAAAGGGGTTGTCCCGCGCCGAAACGGGTTTTTTTTTTTTTTTCAAACCCCCCCCCCCGTTCGGCGCGAGACAACCCCGATGCAGGGACTTAAAAATAAAACCGCACAGCGCTTACCTGAATCCCCACGCTCCGATGACTTCTTACTTACCGGTTGAAGATGGCCGCCGGATTCTTCTCCCTCGGTGGACCGCAGGGCTTCTGTGCGGTCCATTGCCGATTCCAGCCTCCTGATTGGCTGGAATCGGCACGTGACGGAGCTACACGGAGCCCTATTGAGAAAAGAAGAAGACCCGGACTGCGCAAGCGCGGCTAATTTGGCCATTAGACAGTGAAAATTAGTCGGCTCCATGGAAACGAGGACGCTAGCAACGGAGCAGGTAAGTGAAAAACTTCTTATAACTTCTGTATGGCTCATAATTAATGCACAATGTACATTACAAAGTGCATTAATATGGCCATACAGAAGTGTATAGACCCACTTGCTGCCGCGGGACAACCCCTTTAAGTTTCCTAATAACTTTGTGTCTAGCAGTGTTTCCCACCAGGGTTTCCTAGAAGACAGCAGCTAGCGCTGTCACTCTTCCAGTAGGTACTTACTACCCCTGCAGCAAGTTTCATTTCCCTGGGTGTAGAAAATTTAGTTCAGTCTGATATCTGTATCCAAAGAATAATTTCTTTGTTTCATTGCAGCGTCAGAAAGCCGTCAACCTGAATGTTGCGATCGCAGACCTAACTACTGACTTCCTGATGGGAACCAACCTGCCAAATAGAATAGATGTCAGTATTATACCAGAACATATCCGCTCTAATTTTTCCTGGGATGGGAAGTACATACAGATCAGTGGATTGCATGCCGACTGTTCGGATGATCTGGTAAGTGGTTTGGAGGTGTATGTTGTACTATTATCATGGTACTGGTGCACAGTAGCAAGCATTAAAGGGGTTCTCCAGGAGCAAGCTTTCAGGAAAGCTAGTAGATCGTGGGGATCAACCGCTCGGGATCTCTGCCGATCAGCTGATTTGGCATTGTTGTTTTAATGTAAATGACCCTTCAGATTACATATGTTGCATTTGCTGCATTGTCCATATGTGATGTTACATTATTACTGTCATCTGTTTTCTTTAGGTTCGAGAAGCCGCTTATAAGATCTTTCTGTATCCCAACAGCAATCAGATGAAGTGCTTGGATGAACTGCTCAGCAATAGAAATGCTTTAGCTCAACTTATTGGTTACCCCACATTTGCACACAGGGCGTTGCTTGGCACCATGGCAAAAAATCCAGGTAATGTTTTGGCTCGTCTGCTGAGTGAAGTATGCCAACTGGCTGCTTGGTTCAGCTTCTGTAATTCCATGATGCATCCACCCATTACATTTATCGAACACCTCTATATGGCATGGGGTCAGAACAGAGATTAGTGCCTAAAAAAATGTATCCTGATTGAAGTTCCTGAAAGGCATATTTTACTTTTAAGGGAAGCTGTCGCCATAAATACTTCTAAGCTACCATAATATGTGGATAGCTGAAGCTATGTTCCAATAAGGGAACTCTTATCTCTGAACTCACACTCCTTGTGGTAAGCCAGCAAACAGCTCTGTATGATAATGAAGCATCAAGGATTCTACTTCAGGGGGGCATTACATACAGAGCATGCACCCTTTGCTGGATTTCTGCGGAGGAGTGACAGTGAGTTCAGAGATTACATTGCTGAATCTGACTCTTCAGCTGTCGGCACATTTTAGTAGTTTATGCCGGGTTTATAGGGATAGATTTTCGTTAAGGTGGAGTGACCTTTAAGATGGACATAAGAACGGAAATGAATTGGTTGTCAGCATTATGTAAGCTGCAGTTTCTTTCTGCTTTTCTTGGCTTTTCCAACCTTCTCTGTTATTGACAGACACCGTGATGTCGTTTCTTGAAAAGTTATCCAACAGACTTCGAGAACGGTGAGTTACACTTGTTAGGGGATGTATCACACAGCGTGGGGCTGTTCAAACCAGGAAACTAGTAACTATACAAGGCAAGTGGAGCTCTGTCACCGAAAACTGCGTCCTGACTGCTGTGAATATATATTAATGGCGGCGTATGTGTTATAATAATAAGAAAAAGCAAACTTTGGGTAAATGCATTAAAAGCGTTAAAACAAACGATGCTATAATAATTAGTGTGATTCACTGCTGTTCAGGTCCTACCCACCCTGAGCTTTGCTTACATGTCTGCTGCAGCAATTTGCCCGTATACCCACATCGCTGCTGCAGCATGTAAATAGCCTTGCTGGCAGGACCGGGTTAGCAAGGGATGGAACTGGTGAGTGATATCTTTTATCACCCTTCCTGCATTTACTCTAAGTTTACAATAAACGCAGTACTAATCTGCACAGAATGCTGAATCTCCTGGTGGTTCTTCCATTGATGCAGAAGCCCGTTCAGTTTGCCTTCAGTGCTGCAGTTGATTCCTATAGTCCGCAGTCTTTTGTCTATAAGTAAATGTTTACTATCTAACACCATGTTGTATGTTGTTCAGCACTGATAGATTTTATACTGTATATTTAGGATAAGTCACACACTGGAGCTGCAATGGATTTTTGGTGCGGAAACCTGCAGATTTTACCCTTTGTAGCGCCAAGTGTGAAATCCACACTGAACACTTACAGCATAAATTGACATGCTGAAGATCTAACATTTATATGTTGCAGGTCTACATACAGATTTAATGGGGGTTTTGTCTGCAGCATGAAACTCATATGAACATGGCCGAATAGTGGCCTGGCACCATTTTTCTGACACAGAGCTCCAGATCTCTTGCTTACTGCATGCTGTGATGTTAGTGTGTTCGATGTATGGCCACTGCACTTGGGCAAGCGCTGTGCACCTTCAAGCAGCTGATCAGTGGGGTGTTGGGATTGAAAAGACTGTGGCAGCATATATGGTGAAAATGTTACCAAATCTTTATTCCATAATCACACAGCAGGCAACGTTTCAGCCTTCCCAGGTCTTTATCCCGCCTAGACATACTGGCATATAAATAACAAACCACCAATCTGGGTTAAATATACGCCCACTACATAAATTAGAATCAGCATGTACATTACAAACAATAAAACATTATTTTGGTACCATACCTACCACTGTATCTCTGTTGTGGTAACTGGTCCATGCTCTGGATGCCTTTACCGGCGTCCTCGCCACTGAATGCGTGTGCGTGGGGGGATGTTGTGATGCAAACATGTCAAACGTTACACAAAAAAAATTGCGCACGCGCAAACTCCTGCATGCATGCCGGAATGTCACCAGACGCATCACAAAACCCCAAGTCTAACCAGAGCATCCACGCTCCCCTGGTAACCATGACTTTAGAATAAACAGTCTGACAATAATGCGGATGTTACAACCTCCATGTTGTCTTAGTTAGTTGGCAGTCGGACCCCCACCGATATAATACACTAATGACCCATCCTGAATATTTTAGTCCCTGATAACGCCTTTAAAGAGGACCTGTTGCAACTCCTGAAATGTCTTAGGAATTACTTGCATTTCACATAAAAATGAGAATTTTAACCCTTTCCAATCCAATTTGTATACTAGTTTTCCTAGGGGGGCTTACTCTTTTTCTGCTGTTATACAATGGCGCTATATGCTGGCTAAAGCCAGTACTGCATGAGGTGACACATTGGATAGGCTCTGACAGCAGAGAGGCTGACCATATACAGTAAGAGAACCCTGACGGACGTCTTCCAACATCGGAGCTGCACAGCCTTAAATCATAATGTCTTTAGATGTCAGACAGTGGATTGGAAAGGGTTAATTCTGCATTGTGCTGTTCCTCTGAATAAATTACTGGGTGTTTCCATTCCCCCAGTCAATAGGGTGTGTCACCGTTCGGTCTGTTGGTGTTAGCAGTTATTGGGAAACGTTAGACTGTGACACCCAGTTGTCAATTTATTCATCCATTTCCAGGAGCGATAGAAGGAATAGCACTATGCAGCGTTCTAAGGAAAGGTGCGCCAGAATGTTTAAAGCGGGGCTATCAAGGTTTCAAGTTAAGTGAATAGGTGATAACCTGCTGATTGGTGGGGTCTCGCAGCTGAGACCCCTACTGATCTTGAGAACACGGGTCACGTGTCGCCCTCACTAAGGGGTTACTGAATGGAGCGCTGCTCACACAAGTTCGCTTGCGCTCCATTAGCTTTCAATGAGACTGCTGAGTTATGCGAAAGGCAAGCACTCGGGTATTTCCATTAGACCCATTGGAGCAGTGACTGTGCTTGCTTGGCCGGCGCTCTGTTCATTCTGACATCACCGCAGCGGGATACAAGTTCTATATACATGTATACAAAGTTGAACTCATTTCACGGCAGCTCCCCTCCCAAGTTCTTAGCATTCCATATGCATTGTGCTGGTGTTACTCAGTACGTCTGTGTTGGGGATAATTAGATCCGTCAGGCTGCGCACTTCTCACTATTTGTTCTGCGTTCACGCTTATCTACTTTTTCAGAACATTAAAAGATTTTGAAATGATGCTGGGAATGAAGATGAAGCTGAACCCCACAAACCCGGTGAGAGGATTTTAGCCTTCATTCTAGAGATATGAAAATCGGTTTGCGGGTGTACCATAAAACATTTTATTCCATGTCTTTTCCACACTTCACAGGAGCATGATGGCCAATGATTGGCCACCGCAGTCAGACATGTTAAGCCCCTTTTACACCGTCCGACCATCTGTGAAGCGACTGCACGAGCACCGACGCCCCCACTAAGGTCGTTCATTACTTGTGCACTGCTTTCAAACTGAAAGGCTGCTTGCGGCCTCTCGTCTGCTCCCTGCACCAACGCTGTGCGGGGAGTTTTTAGGCCGCATGAGAAGCCAGGGAGTGCTAACGAGGTTGTTCAAACTGAAAGAAAAGTCAACTTAAATGACCGCTAACGACAAGTGAGCGATAATTTCGCTTTCATGTGTAACGCTTATCGCTGACTTTGGCCATTTGAACTAACTTGGAGAAATGGATTGTTGCGTGTAAAAGGGTCTTCACTTGTCACTTGTAAGGATTCAGTCTCTTGTACCTCAGAATCACCAACCCAAGGCTCCCTAGTTATACTACACATGTTCAGTCATGTCTCAATAGGGAGGTTTAAAGAGCTTGCCCCCTAGTAAACTGTTGATGGCCTGTTCTCAGTATAGGTCCTTAATAGTAGATTGTTGGAGGTCTGTCTTTTGGGCGCATCTTTTTCTGTCGACATAGTTGTGCGAGGGCTTATTTTTTGCGGTACGTCCTGTAATTTCTATCGTTACCACTTTGGGGTACATACCATACAGCTTTTTGATCGCTTTTTAGAACCTTTTTTTTCTTGGAGATAGAGTAACCAAAAAAGCAGAATTCTGGACCAAGGAGCCTACAACGGATCCCTCTGTGTTCCGGAGCGCTGGGATGTTTTCTTCACAAACGGTGCTTATACTTGCAATTTTGGCGCAGTTTTTTTTCTGACTAAGTTCACGGTGTCGGGTAAATAATGCTTTACTTTGAAAGTTCAGACTTTTACACACGCAGCGTTAACAAATATTTTTTTGGGTTTTACTCTTTTATTACCTTTTTTTTCCGTTTTTTAATTAATAAAACTTTTTAAAACACATTTTTACGTTTTTGTTTCAGTCCCCAGAGGGGACAAAAACTTGCGTTGCTTTGATTGCTCCTGCAGTACAATGTAATGCTATAGTCCAGGCAATCTATCAAGCCATGACACCCCTGTCAAATCCAGCAGCGACACTCCAGTGGTCCCTGCTAGAACACTTTACTTTTCCTGCAGTGGTGATGTACTGTGTAGCCACAATAAACACAAGATGTTCAGCAGTATATATTCCGAGTAAACCACAGGCGAGGAGATTAGAATCCGAGTCGTGTGCACGCTATACAAAATTGGGTTTGGACTGAAAACCCATAAGTCACTTCTCCAGAGAACAGAGAAGTATAGCAACAAGATGCAAGGCTAAAACATAAGGATAAAACCTCCTCGCATCTTGCTGCTGTACTTCTCTGTTCTCTGGAGAAGTACTATGCATCCACATGATCACTGCAGCCAATCGCTGGCCTTGGCAGTGATGCTATCATGTACAACATATGACCTTTGGCTGCGGGGGTCACATGTATATACAGCACATCCTTACTACAGAAAAGGTAAGCAACAACTGGCAGGGACTGCTGGAGCAGCACTGGATCTGACAGGTGATGGTTGGCTTGTTAGAGATGAAAGTACCTGCAGGTAAAGTTATAATACTTCTGGACATCCACTTTAATTGCCTGCTGATCTTTCCCATTTTGGCTGATGGGGCGGAGCTTAACAATATATTGCTCCAATTCAAACTGGGCATAGGGGGAAAGTTGTCTTACAGCCAGACACAGGACAGTCAGGAGGAGGGAGAGGCCATGGCTGATCTCCTGGGACATGTAGGGAAGATTTCTCCGCATATAGGTTCGTTCACATGCACGCATTTTACTTGCATGTTTCATTCATTTAAAAAAAAAAATGTAACCTGCTCCATTTTCCTGTACAATTGCGCAGGACAAGAACATATTGAATTATCACTAATTGGCCATTTCAATGGCTTCGAGCATCGGTGCATTTTATTTTATTTTTTAATGCACGTTTTGCACGTGCCAAGTTTGGTAAATGCTCTTGTGAACAAATGCCCATCTGCCATTCCACCAATGCATGCGTAAATACGCATACGCCTGTGTGAATCGGGCCTTACGGAGCTTTGTCAGTTGCGTGTACCGACGGACGTCTGATACTTACACTCCAGCACCTTTTATTGTAGTTTTAGTTTTGGTCTCTTGTATCAGAGTTGCATTCAGAGCAGTAAGTTGCCGCTACTAATTGCCCCCCCTGTGTTCTTTTTAGTGTGTTACATCATCGATTCTTTTTGTTTAGGAATTGTTATTTATTTATTTATTACTCTGTGCCAAAAAATATTCATTTCTAATCTGTTTGCTCTTCATGTTTTCCCTTTAGGAGTTGATGCCGTGGGATCCTCCTTTTTATGCCGGTGCCTTATGTGCAGAAAAGTAAGCAGGACTCTTCATTCTGGTTAATTAGCTTTAGTTCACAGAATCCAACATGTGTGAATGTCAGTCTGGTCCACATTAGATTAAAGTGCCAATGATGGGTACTGTAGTGCTGCAGAAACTGCAGTTTTGAGTTTGATTACTCCTCTGAACTTCCAACAGAGATGGCAGGGGTAGTTTATTACTATCAGCTGCCTTCTCCAATACTGCATGCATAGCACTCAATGGGAACTCATGTAATTGCCGGATGCCCTGTATTAGGTGGTGAGACTGGCCACCAACTGTTGAAGGGCTATGGCCACCTTTTAGATTCCTTAGAGCTCAGTGCTGTTATGTGAGTGTACTTTGGGCTATTACTACTGAAAAACTCGTATGTATCTCTGCATTCAAAGTATTGTAGAAATGCTGAAACTCTTTAGGTTGGCCTTTAATTAGTTGATGCCATCTATTCCCCTGCTGAACTTCCGTAGCAGAAGAAATCTTGGACTAGATTTTCATTACTTTGCATTGTTCTTGGCTTTGAACAGCAGAGGGCGCCAGTGTGTCACTATTGAAATCTAGTGGAAAATAAGTGAACTAGACAAAGTTTTATATTGGCATCATACAGTCACTAAGTATTTTGTTTTTACGCTATAGCACCAACATCTGCAGTGCAGTCACTAAAATTGGGGTGGCCACTTTGCAAAACATGCTGGACATATTCCTTTAAATATTATCAGCATTGCAAAAACAATTTGTAATTAAAGGTGCTTTTACACTGGCAGATAGTCTCTTGTTCCTGGCGGACAGTCAATATACATTGTTGCAAGTTGCCAAATGATGGTTAATACAATTGTCTGGGCGCATGCAGTTCCATTGTGTTTACATGGGTAGATGAGCTGCTGCCAAGATGGCTACATAAAAGATGAGATCAGCTGACATCAGTATTTGTCAGACGGTTGGTGGCACCTTCACACGGGCAGACGATCGGATGAACGAATGCTTGTTTCCGATTATTCGCCCGTATTAAGATTCCTTTAGTTATGTTTCCCCCACCCGATGTTGTAACAGGCTGAGGGACAGAGCAGAGAACTGCACCAGCCGTAATAGACTTGGGCCCCCTTCACATGAGCGTAAGCACAATTGTACGTGCCTCAGCGCTGCACTTTTGCGGCATAAACTGCTTTTTGTGCTTGTGCATTGGCGTATTATAGTGTACTTTGTGTTAATTTGCATGAGACAAACGCGCCAATTGAAAATACATGCATGCGAATGAACCCATTAACATGAATAGGTTCTATTCTCTGCGTATTGCTCACGCAAATGTTGTGTACAGATGTGTCCGTGTGACGTCGGCCTCACTAAGAGCCTACTTATGTATGAGCTATTGATGCAGCGGTCACTTGCTAATAAGACCACCACCAGTAGCGCTGACGCGATTGCTTACATGTCCTCCTACCCTCAGCGCTCCTTACAGACCATGGAGGGGAAGCAGAACTTCATGACGCTCTATGAGCAAGGCTCCGGTTTTAGTTCAAGGCATACGGTGGTATAATTTAGACCGTGACCAACCCTTAAAGGCGATGTTTACAACAGAGTTCGGTCTTCTGTTTTTCTGATCTGCCCTAGGAGTACACTTCACCTCCGTACTGCTTAGTTCCATATTTTTGATGGGATGGGGGGAGACTGAACTGCAGACGTATTTTTTTTTTTTTCTGTCTAGAATAGTGGAAACAAAGAGGAAGGCATATATATATATATATATATATATATATATATATATATATATATATATATATATATATAGATAGATAGATATTGCTTCTTGCTTTGCTGTCAATGGAGGATGGACACAAATGGAAACTATTCTCTTAACCTCTATTTATACTTCAGTTTAAAGTATCCGTTTAATGCAGTTTTACATGATGTGTCATAGTAAAATGGAGCTACGTGTCAAACAGATCAGTTCAAAACTGCTAATGCATGTCTAACTGGTGCAGATGGAAGCTATATACATTTTTTTTAAATAGATCTGTATCAGATCCCGCAAAAACATGAGCCCTTTGCATCAGTTCTGGCATGTGCACACAGAGTGGAAATGCTGCGGATTTTCTGGGCTGAATTTCCTCATGAAACATCCCCAGCATTTATAGTCCAAGTTACAGGATGTGAAGTCTGAGGAGGAATTAAAAAGGTGAAAACCGCAGTAGCCGGTGGGTATCCGCTGCAGAGTTTCTCCACTCCCACCCCCCACAAATTCCCCAGTTTGAGATGCATAGTCCCATTTCTGTAGTGTAGGGTGGCATGGGGCGGCTGGTTGCACATACCAGGCAGCGGCTCCATTCTTCTCAATAGCGCAGGCAGATACCACAGCGCTGTGCTCTGCTGCCTGTCCCATTGAAATGAATGGAGCAGCCTTTTGCTGCAGCGCTTGTCGATGGAAGACCGGAGGAATGGGGGAGCAATGGTGGGAGCTGAGGGTTTTTGTTTTTCCGCTGTGGATGGGCTGACAATGGGAGCCTCCCTTTGTCAAACCTAGATGCTGAGGTCAATAAAACAGGGGCATCTAGAGGGTGAAAACAATCGGAGACCAGCATTATTAGTTTCCTAACACTAACTTTTAGTAAGACCTGTGTCACATGAGCAAAAAATGTGTGCGCATAATACGCAGAAAATAAAACCCATTGATTTCAATAGGTTTGTTCACAGGTGCATTTTTTGCATGCTCTATTTTCCTGTGCAAGAAAACCACACACCTGGAACTCATTAAACTAATTGGCCATTTCAGTGGCTGAGATAAAGTATGTGTTTTCAGAGCATGCAATTGCGTACGCAAAGTACAGTAAACTCTTTTACGCACACAAATATGCAGCACCCGGTGTGGAAATGCCTTGGGAATTGGGAATACAGCACTGCTATCTTCTAAAACACTGCAGTAGGAAGTTGGTGCAGCAGCAGATAACCCTTAGGCCTCATGTCCACGGGGAAAATAAGATCCGCTGCAGATTCTCCATGTAGAATCTGCAGCGGGTCCCTCCTGCCCCGCGGACATGAGCGCCGAAAATAAGAATTTAAAAGTATTTACCATCCGGCGCGGGCGGAGAAGATCAGCTGTTCCTCACGGCCGGATCTTCATTTTCGGCCGGCGGATGAATTCCTGACGCCGGCGGCACGTCGCCGGCACGTCGCCGACGTGCCGCGCGCATGCGCCGGGCACATCCGCCGAGCCGAAGCAAGGAAGATGCGGCCGTGAGGAACAGCTGACCTTCCCCGCCCGCGCCGGATGGTAAATACTTTAAATTCCTATTTTAGGTCTCCCGCGGATCCGGACGGCTTCCATAGGCTTCAATAGAAGCCCGCGGGAGCCGTCCCCGCGGGAGACCCGCACGAAAATGGAGCATGGTCCGGATTTTTCCATGCTCCATTTTTTTTTAAATCCCTTTTATTGACGATCCGCGGGTATTTATGTACCCGCGGGTGGTCAATGCATCCCTATGGGATGCGGATCCGCATGCAGGAAATCCGCTGCGGATCCTAAATCCTATTTTGCCCGTGGACATGAGCCCTTAGGCTGGGTTCACACAGGGCAGATCTGCCCCCGGCCGCTAATCTCGGGATTAGCCAGCCATGTGGATGAGATTTCTCAGAAGGCCGCGGTTTCAAAAGATGCAGCATGTCTATTTACCTTTCCTTTTTTGTTTATTTACGTCGCGGCCGCGCTCTCCTCTATGGGAGCGCCGGCCACAACGGAAAAGCATGCGGCCGAGCCGCTTCAAAGCCGCTGCGCCTTAAGCCGCAGCGGTTCTCCCGGCGGACATCTCGCGGTTTTTGCTGCGGCCAAACCGCGAGATTTCCGACGGGAATCCGCCCTGTGTGAACCCAGCCTGGCTCCTGCACACTGGCAAGTAAATCCCGCAATGTGAGAGTGAGTAAAAGCGTAGAATTATGAAGTCAATGATTTTCAATATTTTCCTTCACATTTGCGATGTTTTCACTCATGCGGTGTTGCGAGAGAAAAAAATGTGCCATGTCCTTTCTTTCTGCAATGTGCGATATTTAAAATAAAAATCTCCCATGTTTCCCTATGAAGCCTCCTTTTTCTCACATCGCTAACCACAAACTTTGAGAAAATTGCAATGGGCAGTGATGTTTTAATGAGGAAAAAAAGTTGGGATTTTGCCACGATTTTCTCATGGCAATATTGCGATTGCCGGTGTGAAGGAGCCCTTAAACTGCACCCGTTAAAACACCATGTGGTGGTCATTAGGGGTTGGTGTTGCTGCTTGCTCACCCCCCCCAAAAAACTCCCTGCCATAATATTTAGTGATTGTAAGCTCTTGGGTCAGAGTTTATCATTTCCTGTCATGTTTGAATCTATTTCCTTGTTCTCACCAGCTTGGTGCCTTTGTGCCATTACATAGCGTGTCGGAAGGGATCGGGGCAATAATCTGATCGATGGGCACAGATTTGCCTGCTGTATTTAGTCGGCTTTGCTCTCCTCTTGCAGTTATCTAGAACCTGGGGCACAATGAGTAACCTATAATGAGAATGAGTCATGGAGAAGTTCCACGGCTCTGAATCTTCTCCACATGTCATTTTCACTAACTATTCTAGCTTCAAGCCTCTAATCCTGTAAGTGCATGTTTAAGAAAATCTGGAAGCAAGACATGCAAGGTCAGCGGCAGCACAGTCATAGCAACCATCCAGTAATTGCCTGGCCTCGAGAAAGCTCAGGGCCATACGCAGAAATATGTTACAACTAGCATGTGGAAAGCGCCAAAGTATTCTCCATAACTCAACGATGTGCTGCTTTCACCTGGGAAGTTACAGAACGGAGGTCTCCTCAATTGCTGCTGTTGGCAGAGGATCTTCATAGTAGAATTTATATAGAGCTTTTAGGCTGGGCTCACACGGGCGAATTTGGATTGCGGATTCCACAATGAAAGCGTGCATTTTGATTTTTCGTTCACACTCGCATTTTCTGCAAGCGGAAGAAAAATCGCAGCATGCTCTATTTTGCTGAGGAAGCCACGTGGACGGCCTTTATTAATGTCATTGGAGTTCGTCCGGCACGCAGCAATTTTAATTGTGTATGGGCTGCATGTACCCACGTCATCGCTAAGTGACGGTGCAGGAAATACAAAAAAAAAACCCCTGTGCTGCGCAGAGTCGCCGTGGTTGTTTGCAATACAGTAATAGCAGGTACACAGGGTCACCGTCCGGGCTCACAGACTGAGTCCACTGCAGGCCTCCCGCATGTGGAACCAGGCCGCCTGTGAGCCCGGCCTTAGGTGTCCCAGAACAGGGTGATAGTCTGCCATAGATCTGTTCTGTGCCCAAGCTAATAAGAATGGGTCAGCTCCATTTTGGCAGAGCAGCAACACCACCAGAGTGTACTCCTAGTGGAATGTGTATTTGCAGTTTCCCTGTTTTGGGTTTCTTTTCGTTTTTATATTAACAAAACGCCAACTAAATGGGCCGCAATCCATAGGAGGCACGATATGAGAGAACAGAATGTCGCAGATTATAGATTTGTGCACTTTTCCAGGTTGCAGCGGCATAATTGAATTTCCCAAACCCCACCGTTAGCTGTGTAGGTCTGCAAATATATAATTCGTAGTATGTGGTTATGGCACTTATACACTTAATATCTGAGCAAAATGTGTGCTAAGATGCTTGCATTTTTAAATGGTTAGTGCATATATACAAGTCCAGGTGACTATGCTTACGGACAGGTCTTAACACAGACAGATACCTCTCTTTCGGGCCTGAGCCTCAAAATGATTCAGGGTAGTGGGATACCAGCCATGTGGTCGAATTAAAATGACCTGGGAAAGATAGGCTTGCTACGTTTACCAGACACCTCCCTGGGCCTAAGAGCTTGTTCACATGAGCGTATTTGCACAGCTAATTACGTGCGCAATACGTAGTAATTGGAACTCATTGATTTTAATGGGTTTGTTCACTTGAGCGTGTTTTTTTTAAACGTGATTTGCAGTTGCATGAAAAAATGTCCCGTGTCCTATTGGGTGCGTATTAAACACTTCAGAAGCCCATTGAAAGCAATGGGCGTGATGGACGCGAAATACACAGGAAACCTTCGTATTTACACACAAAAGCATCGTGATTTTCTGCCTTCATTTTACACATGTAAATACACGGCATATTTATGCAATTAAAAATACTGCGGCCAGGCAGACAAACACAAGGCAACCGCGTATTCTGGCCTGCGAATACACAGCAAAATACATATGTTTGTGAGAATGCACCCGAAGAGCTTTTACCCACTAGCGGGTTTTTTTTTTCGCTGCAAATTCGCAGAGTTTTTTTTCCTTTTTTGTCAATGGGACTTTCTAATGTTAAATTTGCATTGCACAAAAAACGCAAAAACACAAACTTGCCTTTTTTTGTGCTTTTCGAATTTAACATTAGAAAGTCCCATTGACATCTGGAAGAAAAAAACGCAGCGAATTTGCAGTGAAAAAAAAAACGTGGGTAAAAGCTCTTAGGGTGCTTTCACACGGCCGAGAAAATCACTCAAGATTGCGAAATGGATAAATCTCTCACGAAAATGAACCCCATTCTTGTGAATGAAGTCATATACGTGAGCACTTTTCCCTTCCTCCGCATTGTGACGTGGGAAAAAAATTGCGGTATGTCCTATCTTTGGGCATTCCCTCAAAACCCCTCGCCCATTGTTTTCAGTGGGGCCGGCAAACACATTGTGCAGCGAGTGCGATGCGAGTTTTTCCATTGAAAACATTGGGAAAAGCTTGCTGGTCCTACTTCCCTGAAGTGATGTCAAAAACGCCGCCCGTCCGCAGGGAAATCACACAATCCTGTGTGCGATATGGGGTCGAGTTTCACGGTAATTAAGGATACGGAGCTCTATAGTGGACTTAGGAAGGCTTGGGGCAGATGTGTGCAAGGAGAGCCTGACACAAGTGGGGGCAGCCATTGCTCCACAAATGATTACATGTATAGGGCGGCATCAACCATGGCTGCGACTATACAGTACAAGCAAAAACAGGAGACTTGGCACATGTTTTGATGGAAGTCCCACACAGCTCAGTCTCCTACTTTCCCTTAAGGCTTCGGCCCACAGAGGGCGGTCCGCTATAGCTAGGAAACCCATCCCTTGATTTTTTTTGCTTATAGATGTCACCTTTGTCATTAAAATCACAGGACCGCTAAGGCGTAGTGCGCCCACTGGGTGTATATTCATCAGACTAATCAGAGTGTTAGGACAGCATTTAAGTCCCTAATTTTCACATCTGTCTGTTGGCAGACATTTTGTATCATCTAGCAACGATTACGGCAGAATTTAACTTTTGGGCTTCACTTAACAAAACAGTCTGTCCTCGCTGCCCATAGCAACCAATCACAGCGCAGCTTTCATTTTACCTCAGCAGCTTGAGAGATGAAAGCTGCGCTGTGACTGGTTGCTAGGGGCAACGAGGACATCTTACTGTTTAGACAGTTCTGCTAAGTGAAAATTTTAGTCTGTTTCCATTCTTATATAAATGTCTCTGTCTGAGTGTCACTAAGCGGGAGTTCTGAGGGCTTCACATCGGGACGATCATTAGTAACCTCCCTGTAGTAAATGTGTGGGAGTGCTGCCGCCACGGGCTCCTGCTTGTCCTGTATTGTCGCAGCCACGGCTCAGGCCCAACTATACATTTATTCGTGGATATGTACAGTAGACCTTGTGGTGGTTTTTTTTTTTGTTATTGTAAATAATTCCTAGTGGCCGGACTAGCGTGTTTTCCGATGTCTAAGGACAGGAGAACGGCAATATTCCCCGCGCCAAAGCGTAGTCTGCTTTACTGCTGCAGAAATATCCCCCCTCCCTGTATACAGGCATATAAACGTGATGCAACAACTTTCTATACTCCCCCCCCCCCCCCCTCCCCCCCAATGAAACTCAGTTTAACTTCTCTGCTGGTATACAAGCTTTCAGCAATATATCCTCTGTCCCTATAGATGTCCCTATTCACCAGCTACGTGTTATATAGGCGTATACACATGATGCTGTTTCTCAACTGCGCTAAACTGTAAAATGGCTGTTGGTTACTCTGTGCCTATGTTATATATGTCTGGGTCATGTGATGCAGGCGTCCAATTAAAAATCGCTGCCCATATGCAAGATGGAGGAAACATTTGGTGACATCAGCAAGGTGCCCTGGCCGCACGCTGACCTCTGCAGCAGATGACATGGGAAATTAGATAGTCCTGCGTTTTTTTTTTAAATTTTTTTTTTCTTTTTTTTCTTTTCCCCGCAAAAAAATCTGTTTTGACTTATCAGGTTTCGTGAAAATTCAGACTATTTTTTTTCACCAGGGCAACAGTAATCATGAGAATGGCGCAGCCAGATTCCCCCTAGCGAATGGTGCTGCAGTATACATGCTTGACCACCTCTTCAATTCATGGTCTATTGCAGTGTTCCAATCTCCAAGGCACCCCAACAGGTCATGTTTTCATATCCTATAGTAAGAACACCTGTAGCAATGTCTGAGGCACCGAGAATAATGACATCATCTGTGCAATACTGAGGAAATCCTGAAAACATGACCTGTTGGGGGTCCGTGAGGACTGGAGTTGGGGAACACTGCTCTATAGAGACAGTAGAGTGCTGAGCTCTGCTGTCTCCCTCAGTTCCATAGAAGCTCACTGGTGCTACATTCACGAGGGGGTGAGGTGGGTCCCGTTGTCATGATCCATTGGGTTCCAGAAATCATACATTGGAGGACTTGTCGACTCTCCTGTCATGTAGCTCTGCCATGTATAAAAAGGGTAGACCCAAGATAAACTTTTATCTCCTATCCATAGTATAGATAAGTCTGATTGATGAAAGCCTCACTGCAGAGACCCCCACTGATCTTCTCACTGCTTGCTTGCTGCACCCTCCACAGTGAGGAGGAGATTGAATGGAGCGGCAGTCATGCATGCGCAGTGCCACTCCATTCAGTTTCAGTGGGGCTGACGGAGATAGCCAAGCAGTTGCACTCTTTCCGTCAGCCCCAATAAAATTAATGGGGCAGTTCTGCGCATGCGCGACCACCTCTCCATTCAGTCTGTTGTGACTTTGTGTGGGTGCAGTGTGCCTACAATGATGAGAAAAGGAAGATACAAGATGTCTGTTCTCAGGATCGGTGGAGGTCTAAGCGGTAGGACCCCAACAATCAGATTTTTATCACCCATCTTGTGAATACCTCTAAGTGAAACAAACAATACCAGACATGGCCTATAGAGTGGCGCTGTTTATGGGCAAAGAAAGGCAAATTATTAATTTTAGTTTGTTTTTATGATCTAATTGAAGCCCTTCAAATCTTGGCGTATTGATAGACCCCAAACTGTCTATACACTCTGCCTCCGCTGTGTGAAGCCGCCAGCCTTGCTGGAAAGCGTTAAACCAGTGTGTCGTTTCCATGTTAATGTGTCGAGCAGTGATAATTGAAGGCTATTTCTACCATAACATTCATTTCCCAACCTTACAGTTTTTTTTCTCTGCGCAGATGTTGCCTGTATTTCATTCTTTGTTTATACGTTTCACCAAACTTGGGTAGTGACCCAAATTCCCGACTCCCGCCCGCCCTCCCTCCTCGATATAAAACCATCATTGACTAAATTCATTTGGTTGCCTTTTAAGTTTGCTTGAACTTTTATGATTGTCGACTTCTGCACTCACCATATCGGGAGGGGCGAATAGATCTATTTTCCTGGCAGCAGCTGAAAAGAACAAGCTTTGCAAGAAGCAGATGTCAAACATCTTGTGGTTCTCTCTTTTTGCCAACCAGAAGCTTATGTAACGGGCTGGCTGTAATTTTTATGACAATTGGGGAGATCCTTCTGTTATGGGGACGGAGAGTCGGCCTACCGATGGCGAGTTAATTAAAGGCACATGAGGCACATTAGCTCAGCCAGAGAGAAAACACTTTTGAAGTGATGCGATGGATGGAAGATTCAGTCGAAATGATCACAGTTAGAGCTTTTCACCCTAAAATCAAGAGTAGTGACCTGGAAATTAGTGTGTTCATTTATCAGAACTTGCGGATTTCCTGACATCCTGGAGTTAATGATCAGTTCTAATCTCTGCTGTTAGTAGCATTATTATATCCCATCATAGGTTTGGCTGTCTTTTGTAAACTTTCAGAGGTTAAGGATGCTTTGCGTATCGTATATTATATAGAACCTCTATGAATGCACTCTGTGTATATACAGCTGCAAGAAAAAGTAAGTGAACCCTTGAATGACCTGGATTTCTGCATTGACTACTACTAAAATGTAGTCTGATTTTTCTCTAAGTCACAGTTACTGACAAACAGAAGCTAACACCTCGATTGTATCATTCATGTCACTTATTGAGCACATTCCGTTAAAATCCACAGTGCAAGGAAACAAGAAATTCAATACTTGAATTTAATGACCTGTAGATCACACTTTAGCAGCAATCTCCCCCACCAAATGTTTCCTTTAATAAGATTTGCACAAAGTTTTTGACGAATTTTGAACTATTCCTCTCTGCAAATGTGTTTTCAGGTCATCAATATTTCTGGAATGCTTTGCGTGCAAAGCTCTTTCAAGGTTATGCCATAGCAGCTCCATGGGGTTGAAGGAGTTGTCCCGCTTCTAGGTCTGTGGTCTTTGTTCAGGAATGGCTACCACCTAACCACTGCAGTTAATCAGAGGCTACACCGGTCACGTGCCATTTTCCTGGTATTTTGGCTCCTAGTATCTGAGCGGTGATGCCAGGAGAACAGCACGTGGCCACAGTGGTCAGCTGGTAGCCATTCATAAACAAAGACTTTGAGGACCGCAGGTCTACAGAGCTGGATCGTGGGGGGACAAATACAAGTTCTTTTTTATTTTAACAGATTTGGATGCAAGTTTAAAAAGCCTTATCACACCTGGACAACCCCTTTTCTCATCTCCTTAAATAAAACTCCTTTTGCCAATTAGCTCTTGGAGAAGTCATTAATGCAGTGTTCACTTACTTTTTTCCCTGCATTGTTGGTATTTAGCCAGTGTGCTAAATAAAAGGCATGTAATTCAGAACTATGTGTTATTAGATTAGTTAGACTGTTCATTAGAGATGAGCGAGTATACTCGCTAAGGCACATTACTCGAGCGAGTAGTGCCTTAGCCGAGTATCTCCCCGCTCGTCTCAAGATTCGGGGGCCGGTGACAGGTGAGTTGCGGGGGGGAGAGAGAGATCTCCCCTCTGTTCCTCCGCTCTCCCCTGCTGCTCCCCGCCGGCAGCCGAATCTTTAGAGACGAGCGGGGAGATACTCGGCTAAGGCACTACTCGCCCGAGTAATGTGCCTTAGCGAGTATACTCGCTCATCTCTACTGTTTATCTATCATTATGATCTAGAATAATCAGACCACGTTTTATTAGTATTCAATGCAGTAAGCCAAGTCATTCCAAAGGGCTCATATTTTATTTGCAGGTTGTCTATGGATGCGCTCTGTGTTTGCAGCCTCTATGGGTGGGTGCTCTTTGAGCTATGGAGGCCACGGCAGCTCTATATAGCTTGTCTGCCCAAATGTGCAGGCTATATAAGTTTCTTCTAACTTTTACAGACACCATCTGCATGGCATTGGCAGTCACTGGACAATGTCATTGTTCTCTTTAACATTACTGTTGGTTATTATTTGGCATGCTTCTGTTTTGAGCTTCTAGTAACATTTTTGTGTCTCCCTTAGGTATAACATAGAGCCCAGTTTGTACTCGCCATTCTTCTCGCTTGGTGCCTGCATGGAAGGATTAAATTCACTTTTCAACCAACTTCTTGGTATTTCTCTGTATTCCGAGCAGCCAGAGAAGGGAGAGGTGTGGTCAGAGGACGTCCGAAAACTGGTAATTCATTTGTGTGGAAAAAGTTAAATAATGAAATAGTTACAAACTTTTCAACCAGCTTATTATTGTGTATGGATTTTATAGAAGGTGGTCCTTTAAATCCGGTGTTTACATGGCTTCTGTTGACCTTGGGGAATGTAGTAGTTGCTGCATTTTGGAAAACCCCCTTTACTTTGCTTAAAATTTTTTAAATCTACGCTAAAGGGAATCTGCCTGGGCGTCCGATGCTGATTTCTATAGGCTGTTACTTATACTGATCGGTTTAATGGTTTTGCAATCCATACTTTTTGAAATTCTCGACCACCAGAAGAGAGGCGAGTCCAGCGAAGCTCATGTATATTAATTTTGCACGCTTCCCCTGCCCTTCTGATTGAGTATATGAATATGCATGAGCTTCATTAGACCCTTCCAGTCTGGCACTGGGGAGTTGAGGCTGATTTAGACACAACAATTTCTGCTCAAAAAGCGCTCAAAGCCATCTATTTTTTTTCAGCTGTATCCAGCTCCCTGATGACAGGCTGGGTATAAAAAGCAGAGCGGTCCAGCTGTGTTCTTTATACCCCACTTGGAGCACTCGGCTGTATAACAGCCAGACACTCTAAGCAGAGCACAGCTGGATGCAGAAGACAAGCGGGCCACCCCATTTGTCTTCTGCTTCCTCCGCTAGGAGCGCTCGGCTGTATACAGCTGGGGAGCTCAGAGCGGGGAACAGCTGGATGCAGAAAACAAGCGGGCCACCTCGCTTGTCTTCTGCATTCTCTGCTCGGAACGCAAGGTGATCGCTCAACGTTTGAGCGATCACCTTGCACTGTAAAAAGAACACAACGATTAATCGCTCAAACGATTTTCTGAGCGATAATCGTTGTGTCTAAACCAGCCTTTACAACTAAGAGATTTGCATGTCTGTCACCCTACTTTGTCTGCAGCCCTATGCAGCTTGGGGTGCTTTTAGATGGAACAATTATTGTTTAAAAACCAATCGTTCAATGTAAATGCAGTCAAGGATGAACGATAATCGTTGGCTTTTCACTCATCCGTTTCATGCAGGCATAAAAAATCATTGTCGGCTCGTTCAGTTTAAACAGCGCTTGTTCAGTCCTTCACTTACACAGCGAATGTGAAAGACTAAACGATTTCTCATTTGAACGAGCCAACGATCTATCTGCCTGTATAAACGGGTTTCCTTCAAGACACACTCCCCTGTTGTGGCCTACTGCAATCCTCCCCTTAGTTTTTCATATCGAGATCCTGTCCATTGAGGTGTCACATGGCAGCTGGACCTGGCACAGCCCTGTAATATTGTGTTCACAGAGCCGAGCTGTCATTGGCCCTGAGAGTCATGTAATATGAAGTCACTTCCTGGGAGACTGGCGGTGGGGAAGCAGCAGTCTGTGGCGGTAGAAAGTCTTTCAAGACTGTGTTTTATTTGAAGTATTGTTTTCCAGCATAAAACCCCCCAAAATTCTTTTAATAGGTCTTATTTTTCTCCATTTCCTTCCTCCTAGGCCGTTGTACATGAAAGTGAAGGCCTTTTGGGGTATATTTATTGTGACTTTTTTCATCGTGCAGAAAAACCTCCTCAGGTAAGTTATGAGAAAACCAGACAAAACCTCTTCTTATAGACCTCAGTGGATATGTCATCAATGTCTGATTGATAGGGGTCCTGCCAATCTCCATAACTAGAAAGCTGTTGGTAAGGCATAGCAATTTGGAACTGTATAGAAAATGCAACATAGTTACTGCCTGTTGCGGAAGCAGCACAGTCCTAGCACCCCTGGCACCCACTCCTTTAGTTTTAGGTATTGATATCAGCTAAAAATCAAACATTAATGGCATACACTAGCACAGGGCTGGATACAAGTCACTCACTACGCCAACTAGCATATCTGCCGATGCAACTAGGTCTTCGATCTTGGTCACCTTTTATGTCCATTTCTCTTGGCATTTATTGCAGCCAGATACCGCTGCTGCCAGGTACAGTGCTCATACATTTAAAGGGGTTTTGACAGGAACACAACCCCTATTCTTATACCTTATTAGGGCATATGAATGACATACAGTGGGGTTCCCCACTCAGGTCTCCCCTGTGTCCCATACTGATGGATTTTGTGCTGGCTTTGTTTTATGGGACGGCCATTCATCTGAACGGGCAACTAATTGCGTTTTCCATGAATTGAAGAAAACACGCAGCATGCTCTATTTTACCATGGAATCTGCGCAGATGCCCTCCATCAAGGTCAATGGAGGCATGTGACCGGCAGGCCATACACAAATAACATTGCATATGGGCTGCGGGTACCCACATAATTGCTAAGCGACAGCATGGGTAATACAAACCAAAAACCTGTATGACGCATGACCGCCTGTGATCCTCCGTGGTCATGCACAATACAATTACACAGGGTCACCCGCCAGGCTCGCTGCCGGAATCCGCTGCGGGCATTCTGCATGCAGAATCCGAACTGTTCGTGTAACCCATACTTATCAGGCTACGGTTAAAGTAAGTGATTTTCGGGCTTTTACTTCAGTCTACCTCTGCCAGCTTTTTCGTTCACTATTGATGTCAGAGACCGCAGCGGTGTTATGTAACTATGGCTTGTTCTGTGCATCTACAACAGGACTGTCACTTCACGATACGTGGCGGGAGGCTTAAAGAAGACGGAGAATATCAGCTACCTGTGGTAGTCCTAATGTTGAATTTCCCACAGTGCACAAAGAGCGCCCCAACGCTGCTAACCCCCGGTATGATGGAGAATCTGTTCCACGAAATGGGGCATGCTATGCATTCTATGCTGGGGAGGACACGCTACCAACATGTGACTGGTAAGGGCAATCTGCACTCCTACATGATCTCTCTCCCTGCCGCCCCCGAATCTTTTCGGACGAATAGGCAGTTACTCGAAAAAAGCTATGCTCGCTCGAGTAATTGCCTTAACCGAGCATGCTCGCTCATCTCTAACGATGAAGGCTAAATCACATCTGCATCGGAGGATCCATTCAGAGCCTCCGTCACTGATTACCGCAAAAATCCTGGACGAAAGAGCACTGCATGCAGCGCTATGTCATCTGGGAAAATGCTGGACTGCAGCCCAATGTCTCCCATTATAGTCGGTGGGTTCCATTTTGGTGCTATTTGGATCTGAAGGGGTGAAGCCGAACAATGGAAAAAGAATGCTGATGTGAACACGCCTTAACTGTAGGGTTGTTCAGCGTTGGGACTCCTTATCTGCTTATAACAATGTAAGTATTTGGATAACTGTCTCAAAGTTGGATTGTTTTTGGTAAACTCTGAGCGATCCAACGCTGTATCCGCTCCACTTTCTCATAATGCCTCTTACTCCGCATATTTGTATTGTGTGTTGTCATCACGCACTGTGTATAAGGGCCAACGGGTCACGGAGATTGTCTGCTTGGCGTCCTCTTTGAGGCAGATGCTCTGTCACATGAGAAGAACTTACTGGGTATGAATGAGAAGGAGAATCGCCTTTTATGCTGATACAGCATAGATGCATGTAGAGGCGGACCATCTGTTCATTGCAGATGTGCTTGAAAGTGACCTCTAAAGGGTTATTACTAGCTTATGAAGTGGGGGCTTATATCACTAGGATATTGCTTTATGATGGGTGGGGTCCCATCAACTCTGAGTCTTAAGGGGCACAGCATGGATTTACCGCTGGCTCCTTTTTTATGCTTTCCATGCATTGTGGTGCTGCAGGTACCTGGATGTGCTGCCGTGCGGGGAAGAACCTTGAAAGGGGTGTTCCAGTTTTAGGAAGCTATTCCTTATTTACGGGATAAGGGATAACTAGCTGACCAGTGGGGGTCCAAGTGGTCGGACCCCCAGTCCCAAGACTGTGGGTCCGGTTGGTCTTCAAATGAATGGAGTGGAGGTCATGCAGGTGAGAATGCTGGAGATTGCCAAGTGCTTGAACTCTGCTCCATTCATTTGGGGGCTGATTGCACCCCCATACTAGGGATTGGTGTGGGTCATAGATCACTGTCAGCGACCATATTTGCCGATATACTGATAAAAAGATACACAAGGGGAGGTACAAATGTCACTTCCCAACAGAATGCAGACAGGCAAATTGCTATAAAGAGGAGCAATGCTGAAGAACAACCACTTGCCCACCTACCAAATACTTGGGGGATGGCTGCTTAGCCTTATACTTATAGGCATACAAAGGGTGCCAGACCAAAGCGCACCATGCAGGCTTACAACCTATTAACAACACCTGCTTGGTGCGCTACACATATTGGTGGGACTTGAATTGGTAAAGGTCCCAGCGGTTAGTCCTGGCAAGATTCTTCATTTTACGTATCCTGAATGGGTCTCATACAGCATATAGACCCAATGGATGCTGAATCAGTGACTCTTTGGCAATCACAGCCGGAGCCTGGTCATGACTGACAGCCAGACTCCTGATATAAGAGCTGGAATCGAAGCTTTTAACAATGAGCATGGCATCTAAGATGTTTGTCAGAGGATATCCTAATGGGCTACCAAGGCAGCCTGGTGAACTAAGCATCTGCCTACTAGGTATGGCCTAATAGTTTGCTTTTCAATGATCAAGAGATCACTGCCACCCAGAAGATGTAATGGTGGAATTTTTCTTTTTGCACTTTCCCTATAATTTGTTTTTCTTTAACACAGGGTAGGCCATGGAAAAGTGCACCACACTCTTATGAAGGCCATCTAGAAGAAAATCTGTGTTTTGTGGCCCATAGCAACCAATAGCAGCAGAATTTTCATTTCTTATACTGCTGAAGCAAAATGAAAGCGCGGGGAAATAAAGCCCCCCAGAAATTGGAGGAGTCACTGCATTTTTGCATTCACCCACAAAAAGATGAAAAAAATAAAGTTTTTCCACTGAAATACTAATCATGACCTATCCTCATGATGGTGGTCATAAGGGGGTTCATAGCTCGGGGGCACACGTCTTCAGAGCGGATTTAGATGGCTCTGACCCCTGTGTAGTAATTGCTGCTGCGCCTGTAATTACAAGTGTCGGCCACTACACAAGGGTTGCAGTGATCTTCCTCTCCATATCCCTGTTGTGGTGCTGGCAGCAGGCTTCCCGAGCAGCTGATCCCAGCTGATAAACTATTCTCAGAGTAGGTCACTAATAGTAGTTGATCATTAGTGTTTGTGTAGGAAACCCCTTTCATACTCCAAAATGTTCCACTGAAAAATACAATTTCGTGCTGTAAAACTAAGCCCCCGTCTATCTGTTGATTAGATGTATAAAAGCGTTATGGCTCTTGAAACGTGCTTGCTCCTTAAAGGGAAGCTGTCGCCTACCTTTAGCCCTATAAACTAAACTTATGGGCTAAAAGTAGGTGAAACGCTGAGGCCGGAGATGTAAGTCTTATACTTGCCTTCCCTATTGTTCCCCGGGAGTCGGCATTGGAAGCCATCGCTGAATGCATTGAGTGGCACAAGTAGTGACACTTTCCAGCGCTGCCACTGGGGGAATGATGGGGGATGTATAACCCTTACATCCTCCAACTCAGCAAGTCACCTAGCTTCACTTTTGGTGCGAAAAGCAGATGATAGAGTCTCTTCAAGACCCAAAATAGACAGGGGAAGGTTTTACCCATTCTGAGTGGCGTTGGGCTCTGTTCACCTTAATCTCTGAGGCTTCACTCGAAACCTTCTATTTCTTATATTTAGTGGAAGGACTGCAGTGCTATTCTTACTGTCAGTATGCCAAAAGCCCCTGGTGCCCCCTTTGAAGTCACTGAGATCCTTCTAGGGCTGCTGGTATTTGTCGTACTACAGATCCAATTCCAAGACACAAGATTGCTTCCAGCTTGTGTTCTACAGATCCGATGCAATGTAGCCTGTTGTAAGTGGTAGCGCTGCACAGATGTGAGCGCACCGTACACTTCCAGTACATAGATGATGCTCCGTTTACACAAGTGGGATGGTGGAGGCTGCCATATAACACAATGACCGTTTTAGCTTTTCATGTCGGGCCAGTTTTGCAGTGCCCCACTAGTGCTTGTGAAGGGTGTGAACAGCTGTGTGACTCTACCTCCTTCCAGCTGTGCAAATATTATTAGGTTTTCTGCTTTTACCAAATCCCACTGAACTTGTGACGGCTGTTTCTTTATTTTCCTTTATTACACTGAGAAATATCATTTTTTCCATTTTAAGGTTTTAGAAATCCTTAATTCAGTGTCTTTCAGGCATCTTAAAGACGACCTGCAAGAAGTGAGTCCGTGTAGTGAAGCCTCAGTCACACTTTACGTTACGGGGGTTGTGTGGCCTTTGTCACCACAGCAGTCAGTTGTTACATATGTGATGGGAGATTGTGAAGTTTTTGAGTCATGTATGTTTTTGCGAGTTTTCTAAACCATTATGTCACCATCAATAAGTCCTGGTCACTGGTACTAGACTAGCCGGGCCAGGATTTCATACACTGCCAACCTTGTGGGGTTTTCTCCTGCAATGGTGTGGGCAGTATACCAAAAATGGTGTGATCATAGTAACATAGTATGTAAGGCCGAAAAAAGACACACGTTCATCCGGTTCAGCCTATTTACCCCCCCCCCCCAATATTGATCCAGAGGAAGGCAAAAAAAAGAACAAACCATGGGGCAGAAACCAATTTTCCCCATTTAAGGGAAAAATTAATTCCTAACTCCAGCGAAAGAGGATCCTGTCAAAAATCAATGACGAACAGGCGATGCACAGCCATTATTGCAGTCGAATACAACACTGGTGCTTCAACTAATGTGCCCGAGCGGACAACTTGCCCTTCCTTAGCACAGATGGGCTATAACAGTAGACAACCAGTTCCAGCACTCTTATTGTCTAAGACCAACAGTCTCCAGTGGACAAGAGTATGGAAATTGTATCACTGAGCGGTGGAAAACCTACTTGGTCAGATGAACCCATATTTCTGTTGCACCGTATCGATGGGAGGTCAGATTTTGGAGCAAGCAGCATGAATCGATGACCCCTTCTTGTCATGTGACAGTTCAGGCTGGTGGAGGTGGAGTAATGGTGTGGGGAATGTTTGCTTGGGTCCTCTGGTATGTGTGGATGGATGCCACAATGAATTGCTTTTGTTTTAAGGCCAAAGGAGGTCCGCAGCACTAGTAGGTGCTTGTGGCTAATAAAGTGGCCATTCATTGTATAGTACTGTGATTTCACATGATCAGTTATAATCCTCTCCTTTCCCCCTTCCCAGCTGTCTTATAATGGGTCTGTTAAGGGCCTTTTTCTTTCACTGCACAGGATAGAACAGATGTTGATAATGTATTTGGGTGCTGATGTATTTTAGCCATCAAAAAGTTGCAAGAACTGGTGGAAAAGAAGCTAGTAGTACCCAAGGTTGAGGTTAGCAACCCCTTCTGCCTCCCATCACAAGTTCACCCTGAAAGGGGTAGAATCCAAAGTGAATGCAATATGGCCAGGTGTTCCATTCTTCACCATCAGGCTTTTCAAATACCGCTAGTGGTGAAGAATAACCCACCGGGGCATGTTATCAGAAATACCCTGAATCATCTTCAGTTGATAGCTCGTTGACATTGGTCCCTATTAAATCTGTCTTCCACTTTTTTGTTTGATTTTTTTTTTTTTCTTCTAGGTACCAGATGTGCTACAGACTTTTCAGAAGTCCCTTCTATTCTCATGGAGTACTTTGCAAGTGATTTCAGGGTCGTCAACCAATTTGCAAGACACTTCCAGACCGGACAGGTGACCTCCGTGACATTGTCTTTTAGTATAGTTATTTCTTTTACATATGGCTACAGCTACCGTACACACACCGTTGTATAATGCTCTGTTGTAAGTGTAATGCTGTTGATCAGCGTTCTTAAATCTGCTGCTTTCCAGCTGTTGCAAAACTACAATTTCAGCAGTCCAGCTCTGAAATATTGTGAATTTTAGGTTTGCTACAGGATAGAAGAGAGGGTAACGTCATTGTCACCATATACTTGTCATGAAATGCTGACCCAGTAGTGGAACACCCTTTGACCTAATGACCACAGTTTAGACCTGGGAGACTTTCTTGTCACTTGTTTATATTTTTGGTGGGTGTGAATTTTAGTAACCATTACACAGAAAGGGTTTCAATGCATTTTTAATTTTTTTTTTCTGTAATGTTCCAATATAAAGGGGGTTTTCCAGGCATTTGTTTGATGACCTAACCTCAGGACAGGTCATTAGTAGATGATTGGCTGGTGTTCACAGCTGGGGACCCCGACCTATTACTTGTTTTGGATGCCCGCTATCACCAGCAAAACACCCAGGATACAGGGCAGAAGCAGATTGCTTCGACCCCTGTATAGCTGGCAATTTCAGGCGCAGCCTGTCTGACTTGCCGGTGATGTACAAGCCTTCGAGACACTAGGCTTCTTCGTCAGGCCTGATGAAGAGGTCTAGTAGGCCTGTAAAGCTTGCATATATCATTTTTCTGGTCAGCCAATAAAGGTACCACCTCTACAATACTTTGTCTTTTTTATGCAAGAGTATTTAACATCATACGTACCTTCATGAGATTCTAGAAGATCTTACAGACTGATTGTGTTACAGTCCTGTTGCATGCTATGAGAGGACCATACAGAATCGGTGTGGGATACAATATGCTACTAGTTTTTCCACTTATAACATTATCTTGGTACTTATTGTTTATAATTTCTTTCCCATTGTAGCCTTTGTCTAAGACTATGGTATCTCGTCTCTGTGAGTCCAAAAAAGTTGGTGCGGCTTCAGATATGCAGCTTCAGGTGAGTGTGTGCAATCCTCTGTACGATGGGCTTATGCTCCACCTATACGAATGTACAGGATTTGTGCCGATTTACTTAGTACTAACTTATAGCCCATGGGATAGACACTGCTGAGCTTATTCTAAGGAGTTCATGCTTGCCTTTTCTATTCCAGGTCTGTTACTCTATCCTGGATCAAATTTACCATGGAGAACATCCCCTAGCGGGCTCAACCACAGACATTTTAAGGAAAACCCAGGAATCAGTCTATGGGTTGCCATATATACCTCATACAGTGAGTATGCAGTCCTGGGACTTGATCCAAATAACAGAGGCTGTATATAAAGACAGCATATTGATTTTTTAAATAAGTTATACCACTTTCTAGTACACTTTGTGCACCATTGCATAATGAACTACAAGCTCTCTGCTTGCAATCAGTGAGTGAAAACATTTTTGATCAGAGGCTTTTAAATTTAATATATAGCCAAAAAGAGCAGAAGTGTCTCACAATAAAATCATAATTGATACCGCATACATTTTATTTAGTAAAGATGAAACTGAAAAAAATGCTACAAATGTATGTAATACATGTGTTAAAAGCTCGCTCGCTGTATCTCTTTTGCGCTTGCTCTGATCTGATTTATAAATGAAGCAATCTCCATAATAAGCATGGAAATAAATCCACAGAGAGCAATAATAATGCCAAATAGCCATAAATATGATCCAAATGAAATGAAGTGCATGTCTCTATCATGGTAGCTTCCTCAGAGAGTAGAATGAATGTCACAAGTTGTTCCTATGTACGCAGAATAAATTAATTTTAGCTCAATATAACAGTGCAGGCATCCCTCATTTAGCAACGCAGCGCAGAACACGAGAGAGGAAGTTCATAAGAGCGCGTGTGCAAGAGTGATTTATGCAGCGCAGGCGTGAGGAGAGATAAAGGCACATGCGCAAGAAAAGTTTGATGGCACATGGACTAAAATAGTAATTGTCAAAAGGCAAGCTTATACATGCATGTGGCAAGAATCCCAAATGGCGCAGGCGTAGTAAGCATCAGTAGATATGTCTTCAAAAAACAGTGCTATATCGGCAGTACAGGGCATAAAATGTTAAATAAAGTGAATGCGCATGAGCAGATCGCTTGATCTATTGCGCCCACACTGCCACACAGATTGAAGATGTGTATATAATATCTCTATCTCTAGCAGATATATCAGAGAATACTGGGAGGCTATACTAGTGCCCGGCCTTACTCTACTGAGAATCCACTTATGCAGATTTAAGGGTGATTCGGCCTAATGTGTTAAGGTGCATTTAGACTGAAAGATGATCGCTCAAATGACAGTTTGAGTGACAGTTTTGAGCAATCATCTTTGCATAACTCTAAGTAGCTAATTAGCTACCTAAAGAGATAAATGTAGGCAGAGCGAGACACCACTGATAACTCGGAGAACAAAGCAGCTGTTTTGTATATGCAAAGAGCTGCTTTGTTCTCGGAGTTATCACAGTGTCCCGCTGAGCTGATGGCTCTGAGAAACAGCAGGAGCTCCGACAGCTCCTTTGTTCTCTGAGCTTTCAGCGGGTATCCCGCTGAGAAGTGCCAGCGGGATACCGGCTGAAAGAATACTATCAGTGCAGTCCGCTGAGAAAATCAGCATGCGGCGCTGATAAGAGTCATCGTTGATTTCTAGCGATGAACGAATAGTGCACGAACAGTACATGATGGCAGCTCACTCAGACACAACAATTATCGCTCAAACGATGGCTTTTGAGTGAATTTTGAGCTATAATCGTGGGCCTTTACTGTCCTAATGCCATAATTACAGGGGTGTACAGAGCCAAACTCAAAGGTCATCCTGCAGGGTCATCCTCGAGGGTACGCGGTTATTTAGCCCCTGCAGAACTAAGCTGGTGGTCAACTTAGGGGAAAAAAACAAGTGCCAATGGTGCTGCATCTCTCCATGTACTGTGTGATGTGTAAACTTGACACTTTCTACAGCAGCTAATACCTCTGTTTGTTTAATGCGCCTCCAGTTCCAGCACACGTCACCCTGTTTGTTATGACGTGTGGGTCTTTGTCTAATGGATTTGATGAAGTGCTTGCTTTTAGTAGATCCCTCCACAAGTCACAATAGTATGAAGTATGAATAATGGCAATAGCACCTGGATTATGTCTCCAACCCTCTAAGTGGTTAATCGGATGCTAAATTCCTCACCACTTCCCCTGAGTAAATACCTCCTAAATATTTACATTACGCGCCGTTCTATACGTATCCGTGACAGCTTCATGCAAATAGTCAAGTGCTGCGCCCGGGACCTTTAATCTTCTCTTGCGCTCTGTTAACAGTATGAAAATGGCCTCTCACTCGGTTTATTTTAGTGTTCCAAGCCAAACACATTTTCCAGCTAAGAGACAAATTATTTGGCAGAGGGTTTCTGAGATTGCGGACCGCGAGGTTTTCTCCTAACTAGCAAGGAAAGAAGAGTTTTAAAAAACTTGGTTGTCCCACAAAAACATTTATATATCATCCACGGGATAGGGGGATAAATGTCTGATTGCTGCATGCCCCACTAATCATTAGAATGGGGGTCCTAAGCCCCTCACAGCACAACTGCAGTGGGGAGTAGTTTAAATGGAAGCGGTGACCGAATGTGTCAACTGTTTCCATCAGCCCCGTAGATATTACTTAGAACGGTACCGAACGCACATGTGTGACCACCGCTACATGCAAACGCCTCACTGCAGTTATGAGGAGGAACGAGGGGCTTGAGACCCCTGTTCTAGTAATCGGCTTAACACCCAGTGAATCAGGCATTTATTACCTATTCTGTGAATAAGCGGTTAAATGTTTTTAGTGGTACAACCCCAAAGGACCACTTATCTGGTCATCCACAGCTTCTTGAAGCTTGTAAGAAGAGCTGCCGATGCTCCATAAGTAAGTGACAGCTGTATCCATCCCACATCCAATTTATTTGCATGAGAATCCGCTCGTCCTCAGACTTTTGCCGCTGATGATTTAGCGGATCCGTATCATTTTGTTGACTTGAGCTATGTTAATGGTATTAAAGAAAACAAAATCTCCCAATTACACCAACGCCTTAGAGGCCAAGAGGATACTGGCCACTGGGTGAATGGAGTGCTATGGATGCTTCTGGTCTATGCTCCAGGAACTTTTCCAAAAGGGGTCACGTAATGTGACATGAACATAGCATATCCAGGTGCCTGCTGTATACCAAATCTCTGCAGCATACAACCAATATGGATTAGTATCCATGTGAATCCACATCAGAATGGGAAAATCCAGCGTTCTGAGCGACTTCCAACGAGGCCATGGTCATCAGTGCTAGACTAGCCGGGCCAGGATTTCATATTTGAGAAAACCCCAGAAGGTTGTCAGTGTAGAGAATATAAAGAATGATGTGATTGAGGAAAACCTCCATCAATAGGAGGATCCTGTGCATGTAAATTATTTAGCATGAAATGGGGTCATAGGAGGACATTGGGGGAAGTTGACTGTGCACCACCTGTTCAACAGAACAATTGTAACCCTGGTGCTCCAACTAACTTGGCCAAATGCACAACTTATTATTCCTTAGCATAGATGGGCTTTAACAGCAGACGGCCAATTCCGCATGGGCCAATATTCTTGCCAAAGAATTCCAACACCTAGTGAAGTTTACACCACAACGAATTGCTGCGATTTTGAAAGCCAAAGAAGGTCCAATGTTCTACCAGACGGTCGGTAGATAGATTTTTTTTTTTCCCTCCACTAAGTGGCCGCCTGCACACGAGCGTTCCGGACTACGCTAGCAGATTTTCATGCGCGGGAGACCTGCGTATGGCACCTAAGGCCGCCTGCACACGAGCGGAAATTCCGTGGCGGGATTTCTGCCGCTGGAAGCCTGCATAGGGTGGCGTTAACAAACGCAATCCTATGCAGACGGCCACTATTTGGCCGCGTGAAATATCGCGTGGCAAACAAATCGCGGCATGCTCTATTTCTGTGCGGGGCTCGCAGAAATTCCGCCCGTGTGCAGGCACCCTATGTCAGCATGCATATATATTTTTGTGGAGACTGTATACCTTCAATGTGTACATGGACTATAACACTGTAGGATGCACCGTCAGTATGTGATCAGTGGGGCTTTACCCTTTCCAATCCACTGTCTGACGTCTAAAGACATTCTGATTGAAGCCTGTACAGCTCTGATGTCGGAAGACGTCCGGCAGGGTATTCTTACTATAGATTACTGGCCGCTCTGTTGTCGGGAGCCTCTCCAGCATGTCCCATACTGCAGTACTGGCTCTAGCCAGCAGATGGCGCCATTGTATAATTGCAGAAAGAGAAAGCCCCCTAGGAAACCCTGAATCCAAAATTGGATTGCAAAGGGTTAATTACTAGGTTAGGAAACTAAACCTTTCAGAAAGGGAGTGCGTTTTACTGTCCGTAAGAATAGGGACCGGTAATTGCTGACCAGCAGAATCATAGACTGCTTGGAGTGCTTCTATAATGCCGCTGGCCAGGTATCCACGATCCCCGCTCTGTATGAGATGCTGCCTTGTACAGATGCAGTAATTGACAAGACTAGTATCAGGCACAGACTGAGATGTAACTTTTCAGCTACTTATAAAAACGCCCTTGGGATATGTAATAAAAATAATTATGCTGTGAATGGAAAATTGAATGACTTTAAGGAGAACGGATTTGACCGGAGGGTGTCGGGTATAACATGGTGACGACAGAATAGTTTATCCTGCCAAGTGATAGAGCGTGACTGCTCTTATATTCGGCAGCACTAGAATAATACATTCTGAATGGGGAAATAAAGGCGGTAGCCAGTGCATGACACGTGGGATTTACAGATGTAGCAAAGTTTAATTTGACACTTAATGTGTTAAACTGTAGCACAGAACTTTTTTTGCCTTTTCAATAGCTTTTCATTGGCTTTTGTTGTGGTAAGAAAACTTGTTGCATGCAGCAAGTTATTAATGTTGGGTTACATTTTGCTACATCTGTAAAGAACATTACAGGTAGAACTTATGCAATGCCCATTCAGGCTGTGCACCAAGTATAACACAGTGGTGAGAGGTTTACTAAGCAAAATGTGGCAAAAAGTTTATTGGGCATTTTTTTTACACCTTACTAGGCAGTTTTGAAAACTATCTATTAAAAAAAAGTGGTGCAGCTAAAAGGAGTGAAAAAAGTGCCAGATTTATTAATATGTGCCATTAGTTTGGCCACCCATACAGTGACGTGAAGAAGAGAAAACGAACATTTCTAGCAAGTGTCCACCAGATTTATCATTCAGTGTGCACCAGTGGGATGCATTTGGTGTAGTTTCTGTCTTTTTTTTTTTTTTAATAATTCAATAATTTTTATTGAGTTTTGACATTTTTTCCAAACTTATTAGATGAAAGTTATTTCAGTCTATACATAATGTCCTTAGATGAAGAGTCTTTTTCCTTGATGTTTTGTTTAATCCCTTCTTCCATAGTCAACCTGTAGAGTTCCATCAAGTACAGAAGGACAAGTGATCCATATAACAGATTTACCATATTATTAAGCTTGCACCTCCACTACCACCCATAGCAGATCCCCCAACTCTTGTTCCTAGGCTGGGACATCACTAGAATCTAGTTAACAATTAATCTCTGGTTTGCCACTCCAGGTGTACTCAGTCATTTTCCCCCTTCCTTGTCATATTTGTGGCCAGCGTTTCTTTTGAGATATATCCCTTTTTTCCCAGGTTAAAAGGCAATCAACTTTCAGTTGTAAATTCTCCCACTGTGGGGGCATTTCATCCAACCAATGTTGGGCTATCAGTTTCCTTGCCATATAGAGTAACCTCGCCACCGCTATTTGCTCTTGCTCTTCTATCGGTAGATCACTCACGTAACCGAGGTATGCATACCAGTGGGGAAAGATCCAGATTAACTTTGTATATGATATTGATTAATTAGTGTACATCCATCCGATATGTGCTCAGTTTTGGGCATCGCCACCTCATGTGTATTCACCCAGCTCTTTGGATCTTGCGTGTACATAGTGGGTTATCCCTTACTTCTGTGTTATGCAAGACAAGGTTCCACCATAGGACAATCCATACTTTCTTCCATACTTAAAGGGGTTGTCCCGCGAAAGCAAGTTGGGGTATACACTTCTGTATGGCCATATTAATGCACTTTGTAATGTACATTGTGCATTAATTATGAGCCATACAGAAGTTATTCACTTACCTGCTCCGTTGCTGGCGTCCCCGTCTCCATGGTGCCGTCTAATCTTCAGCGTCTAATCGCCCGATTAGATGCACTTGCGCAGTCCTGTCTTCTGTCTTCTGAATGGGGCCGCTCGTGCCAGAGAGCGGTTCCTCGTAGCTCCGCCCCGTCACGTGTGCCGATTCCAGCCAATCAGGAGGCTGGAATCGGCAATGGACCGCACAGAAGACCTGCGGTCCACCGAGGGTGAAGATCCCGGCGGCCATCTTCACAAGGTAAGTAAGAAGTCACCGGAGCGCGGGGATTCGGGTAAGTACTACCCGGGTTTTTTTTTTATCCCTGCATCGGGTTTGTCTCGCGCCGAACGGGGGGGCTATTGAAAAAAAAAAAAAACGTTTCGGCGCGGGACAACCCCTTTAAGGGAGTTGCATAGGAGTAGAAAACAGTGACTATCATTATAAAGTTAGTAAAGGCCCATTTACACATAACAATTATCATTCAAACAAATGAATTTCAGGGATAATCTATCAGTGTAAATGCAAAACACTCACTTGTCGTCTGCGGTTGTTTGGGCTGACTTTTCAGACAGCTTAAAAAACCTTGTTGGCTCGCTGGCTTGTAATAATATAATAATCTTTATTTGTATAGCGCCAACTTATTCCGCAGCGCTTTCAGGCATGGATAAATGCAAAACAAAACTTGTCATTCCATGTACATGCTTCTTGTTCAGCGCTTCCCATAGGAGGTGAAGCACTGAGCAAAAAGCTGCAAGTCTATCTTAGCGGTGACGTCAGCACTCGTGCGGTCCTTTAAAAGACTGTTGGTCCATGTAAAAGGGCCTTAAGGCTTTCTTATGCACAGGGTAAGGGATTAATGTCTGATCACTGGGGTTCTGACGTCTGGGAATCCCAATGATCTCAAGGTTGGCATTTTAGAATTTCCTGTGTGAACGGACCAGTGATGCGCATTCAACATAGCTTCATTTACCTATATGGGATAGAGATCGATGTGCCCAGCAATCCTCCATCCTGTTGAAGGGAATGAAGCGGTGGTCACGCATGCTTCATATACATGAGGCACACCAGTCTCGGAATCACTCGAGAACCCAGTGGTCGGACCCCAGTGATCACATATTTATTCCCTTTCCAGTGGATAAATGTCTTGAATGAGAAACCCCCTTTAAAAGTTTTTATGTCCGTTACAATGACAAAACCAGAAGTTTTTTGTTTTTTTGGGGGGGGAGTGGTTGTTTTTGGTCAATTAAGCCGTAGCTCCTAGAGGTTAAACAGTGGCATTTCTCCTGACAGTAATCATCCTAGATTGACATCATATTTTACATTGTGATTAGCTGCAGCTACTGAGAACACGCAGCAACATGATCTGCACATGGCGGGTATCAAGCCCCAAGCAAATGTGCTTATTAAATAGCTGAAACATCTTAATCCCCTTCCTCGACTCGTTACATCTGCCTGGTGTTGCATAGAATGATGCCGTCGTTAGTCAGTACTAGCAGTAATGTAACCTTCAGCTAACAGACACATCCTGACTGTGTAATTCGCCTTTGGCATTCAGTTTTTGTTCCTAGTGTCCCAGTTTGTACAGAACAAGTCCACATCCTTCACCAGCCTAAACATTAACGTTCTTACGGGACACCTTAGTGTTTACTTTCACGCCCCGTTGCCATGAAACCACATCATACAAAGTACCTGCTTTGTATTTCCATAAACAGTGACACATTTGTTCATGGGTCGTTTCTGGAATTGCAAGTCAGCCCCATTAAAGTGAGTTGTAATACTACTCCTAACCCACGGACAAGGGTGGCACTATTTCTGGAAAAGAGTTAGTATGTAATGCAGTAAGATCAGCCTTTAATAGAATATCTTTGTTGGCTTCCAGCTGTCTTCCCTGCGGTTTTCATTAACATGGCTATATAGCTTAGTTGGGAGCTGTTCCTTCTTGTGGAGACTTATAGGCTGTGCAGTGCTCCTCTGGGAAACTTGGTATGCAAATTAGAGGTGATACAATGCCTCTGCAGCACCACTTATTGGAATGTGGCTTCCCTAGAAGTTAATATCCAACCATGTAACAGGCCTTGTAACATACCTGGGACGTCAAGCCAAACTAGTCTTCTCCAGAAGGAAAAGATAACCATGTACAGATGGATTTTTGTCTTACCCGTGTTCAGCAGGTTTCTGCCTGGTTGGGTAAGAGGCCAGTGTCGTGGGTGCTCCTTGTGGATACATGTCAGATGTCAGGAAGGGGTTAAAAAGCATTAAGCTTAAAGGGGTTGTCCCGCGGCAGCAAGTGGGTCTATACACTTCTGTATGGCCATATTAATGCACTTTGTAATGTACATTGTGCATTAATTATGAGCCATACAGAAGTTATAAAAAGTTTTATACTTACCTGCTCCGTTGCTGGCGTCCTCGTCTCCATGGTGCCGACTAATTTTCGCCCTCCGATGGCCAAATTAGCCGCGCTTGCGCAGTCCGGGTCTTCTCCTGTTCTCTATGGGGCTCCGTGTAGCTCCGCCCCGTCACGTGCCGATTCCAGCCAATCAGGAGGCTGGAATCGGCAATGGACCGCACAGAAGAGCTGCGGTCCACGGAGGAAGATGATCCCGGCGGCCATCTTCACGGTAAGTATAGAAGTCACCGGAGCGCGGGGATTAAGGTAAGCGCTCCGGTAAGCTTTCTTTAGGTCCCTGCATCGGGGTTGTCTCGCGCCGAACGGGGGGGGGGGGGGGGGGGGGTTGAAAAAAAAAAAACCCCGTTTCGGCGCGGGACAACCCCTTTAAGGTAGTAAATCCCATAGAAATAGTTGGCCCTGCTGTTCATTGTTGATTTTCCTGCAGCGGTGGTGTGCCTTACGCCCACTTGACCAGTGCCTTAGCAATGATGCCAGCAAGTACGGCGCAAGATCACTGAGGCCAGTGGTTGGCTGTAGTGAAGTCACATGCTTGTAAGATAAAGCCAAATACTTGTGGCACCATGTAGGAGTATGTCTAGAGAAAACAAGGGTCAAAATTGGCAGCATCTGTTAACAAGAACCAAAGGTCTATGGCCCCCTGAAGGACACGTCATGAGGCAGTGACACTTTATAGACACTGGAGAGGAGTTGGAATAGTTCAGCTGTGTCCAAACTTGTGTTGCTCTAAAAACTTTACGCTCAGTCCTCTAAAAAGACCAGAGGACCTGTAGCGGGTTCTTCTGGAGGTGAGCGCGGCATGACTTACAGCTCTCTGTCATGCCAGCCATTAAGGCCTCATGTCCACGGGGAAAATCAGATCCGCTGCAGATTCTACATGTAGAATCTGCAGCGGGTCCCTCCTGCCCCGCGGACATGAGTGCTGAAAATAGCAATTTAAAAGCATTTACCTTTCCGTAGCGGGCGGCGAAGCTCTGCTCTTCCTCACGGCCGGATCTTCATTTTCGGCCGGCGGATGAATTCCTGACGCCGGCGGCACATCGCCGGTGCCGCGCGCATGCGCCGGGCACATCCGCCGAGCCGAAGCAAGGGAGATGCGGCCGTGAGGAAGAGCAGAGCTTCGCGGCCCGCTGCGGGTGAGTAAATGCTTTAAATTCCTATTTTAGGTCTCCCGCGGATCCGGACGGCTTCCATAGGCTTCAATAGAAGCCCGCGGGAGCTGTCCCCGCGGGAGACCCGCATGAAAATGGAGCATGGTCCAGATTTTTTCATGCTCCATTTTTTTTTTTAAATCACTTTTATTGACGATCCGCGGGTATTTATCTACCCGCGGGTGGTCAATGCATCCCTATGGGGTGCGGATCCGCGCGCGGGAGATCCGCTGCGGATTTTAAATCTCATTTTGCCCGTGGACATGAGCCCTAACTGCTGCTAAACATCTTGTAGACATTTTAATATGAATTTAAGTGCCTCATGACATTGATAAATCCCTTGATAAATAGTTTTAGTTTTTAGTTCCCCTCCAATCCCAGTTGCTGCAGCGAATGATAGCTGGCTCACACGCTAGCTCTATACAAACTCCCCACACATCCAATATATACTGTATTTTTCTAAATATAAGACTCAGTTTTCAGCAAGAGAAAATCTTGCTGAAAAGCGTCTGTGCCTTATCGCTCAGAGGCAGGGGGGTCTGATAGATCCAGAGACCCCTGACCGCTGCCTTAGTGATCCAGCAGTGCGCTGATTGATCATCATGCTGCGGCTGCACAGTCTTCCCTCTCCCTGCCCTGATAACACTGGAGATCACTTGCCTACCTTTACGGGGTGCAGGTCCTCCTCTGTACACACAGGGACAGCAGGACCGTAGATGTCATAACCATGTCATTAGGGAGCAGCTGGATGGGGTCATGTATTACTACACTTGTATGTGAGGATTTAGGATTACTAAGATCGGTATTTAACATGCCAGCTGCAGGTTAAACAGGTCACCCTTTTTAAAATAGCCCTAAGAAATAACTTGTAATTTTTGCTCCAGAAACAGCACCACCTTTGTCTACAGGCCGCTGCTGGTATTGAACCTCACCCCATTTATTATGAATCATGACAAACTGTTGGCTCCACTTTTCCTTCCGCCGTACACAGAGACGCTGCTCCTTATATCCACTGCTTATATGTGATAGCATCTGTTTGTTTTGACACAGGCCTGGCAACTGAGATTTAGTCATCTAGCCGGTTATGGTGCCAAATACTACTCCTACTTGATGTCCCGGGCGGTTGCCTCCATGGTGTGGAAACAGTGCTTCATGAGAAATCCATTTGATCGGTAAGCGTTTCATCTCTCTGCCTCCCTGTCATTCTTAGATCTTTATCCATCTGTGCATTTTGGGCTCCACGGAAAAAAAAAAAAATAAAAAGTTACTGATGTCGCAGGGTTGAATTTATCATTCTGTTTTTTCCTATTTGTGCATAACTATCAGTGACTTTAGGTAATTCAGTAGCTTTGCTTGGAAATCCCTGGGAACATTATTATGCTGAGTTGTGCCAAAACCTAATCTTCTCTCTGCTACATTGACAAACTGTAACTTGGCACCTACGTACACGGTAATCAAACACATAAGTGACATTACTAACGACCTTTCCACCTTCCGTAACTTTAGGAGGCTGCAACCGTTTGCTTAATCCATTGTGATCCCTATAATATCCAGCCTCCTTGATGCTTGTGACTGGCAGAGAGGGCACACTGTGTGGTAAGATGCCAGTTATAGGGCACGTGGCATTTTAGTTGCCATTTCAAAAAGCTATCAACACTTTAGCTTTGTTATGCCATCGTTGAAACTCCTCTTTTAAACCCCTTAAGGACACAGCCCTTTTTTTTTTTTCAATTTTCGTTTTTTCCTCCCCGCCCCTTTAAAAAAAATTAATAACTTTTATTTATCCATCGACGTAGCTGTTTGAAGGCTTGTATTTTCCAATGGTACTATAAAATGTACTGAAAAACTTTAAAGAAATTTTAAGTGCAGTGAAATGGAAAAAGAAATGAAATTCCGCCATCTTTGAGTGTGTCCTGTTTCTACAGCATACACACTGCACGAAAAATGACCTGATAACTTTATTCTATGCGTCAGTACGATTACTACCATATCAAATTTATAGTTTTTTGTTTTTTATTTTGTTTTTTCTGGACACCTTTTATGTTTTTACAAAGATATTTAATTTTTTTCTTTCAAAATGTATTTATTGAGGTTTTCTTTTACAAATCACATACAATAACTGAACGTGACCCACTTATCAAGGTTACAAAGAGATGCACTACATTGTAAAGTAGCATAGAGTAGGTTATGGTCTATTTATCCTTTCCAATCCAATTTGGTTTTCCTAGGGGACTTACTCTTTTCCTGCCGTTATACAAAAGCGCTATCTGCTGGCTAAAGACAGTACTGCATGAGGTGACAGGTTGGATAGGCTCCGACAGTACAGAGGCTGGCAATATACAGTAAGAGAACCCCGACGGATGTCATCCAACATCGGAGCTGTACAGCCTTAAATCGTAATGTCTTAAGACATCAGACAGTGGATTGGAAAGGGTTAATATACCAGAGGAGGAGAGAAATGAGACTTTTGTGTATAGCAATGGAGATACTGATCTAGATACAGACCATTATCTAGTTATAACCCTGGCAGTTCAATAATTAGATTCTGACTTATATGACAGAACAAATTTTAATTAACACGAACGTGTGCTATGCGATCTGCGGGCCTGTACCACTCTGGAGGACCAACTAAGGGCCCTGCCAGCCATAGGTTGTGAGGCCTCAAAGATAGTTTAAGACGTAAACCCCGCGACGAAACTGTCAAAGGGGTAGAAAGAAGAGGCGAGTACATATGTATGTATATGAGCCCACCTGTCGCATATCACTTAACTCTTTTTAACAAATATCAGGTACAATTCAAGAACGAAAGGGAAAAGGAGGTGAAAGAAAGAGAGAAAGAGGTAGCAAGGGAGGAAGAGGGAAAGAATGAGTTGAAACTTAGGCGAGAAAGAAGAAGAAAAAAGGAGGGGGGGGGGGGGGTAAGGTAGGAATCGGTACTCTCTGCCCCGGCCCCACGCATATTAAATTAAAGTAGGACATTGTCCACCCGTGTCATTGGAGTGCACTGTGTCAACTCCTATGTTGAACCATCAGTGAGCCATTTAGAGAACGCCACGGAGCTCCTATAATCTATCCACACTGTCCAAGTGTTGGAGAAGTTGTCGATTCCGTGGTCCACCACCGAGTCGGAGCTCCTGATCTCTTTCATGTACCTGATAAAATCTAGTGCCTCTGCCCACATGGCCCTCGTTAACGCTCCCCTGTGTTTCCAGTGAAGGGGGATAATATGACGTATAGCCATAATAAAATGTATCAGGAGTACCTTCTTGGCTTGAGAGATAGCGCTCCTGTCCATGTTCCCACGTTCTATCTCGGGAGTGAGGACCAAGGAGGACCTACACACCACTCCGTATAGCCTAACGACGTCGCCCCACAGAGGAGCAATTAACGAGCAGCTCCTGGCCGTTTAGTGCGCCCCATTTTTCACTGCTGTCGCTGGTCGATGCCATTTGTAGTGTGTAAAGCTGGGGTATAGCGGGAGCCTGCAGGAAAAGCGTCCTACTGCCTAATGTCTCAGGCTACGCGATATTTATTTATTTTTTTAAATTATTTTCTGTCACCATCTTCTGACAGTCATAACTTTTTAAAATTTGTTTTATTAGATTTATTCTTGGAGACGGGGGGACCAAAAAGCCCAATTTTGGCGTTCTTTAATTTTTTTTTCTGATGACGTTCACAGAGCGGGGTCAATAACTCATTATTTTGATCGACTTTTACGAATGCAGCAATAACAAATATATATTTTTGTTTTATTATTTAGATTCTTATTATATCTTATAATATGGCAAAGGTGTTTTTTGTTTTTTTATAATTAAAACTTAAAAATAATTTTTATATTTTTTTATTAGTCCCCAGAGGGGACAAGAACTTGCGATGCTTTGATCGCTCCTGCAGTATAAGGTAATGCCATAGCATTATATTATACCGTGATCTGAAAGGCATTCTATCAAGCCATGCCCCTGGCTGCCATGACACCTGCACGACAACCCGCCATCTCATCGCAGGGGGGGAGGGTGGTGGGGTGTACGTGACCCCGGAACATCACCCAGGGGATTTAAATGTCGCTGTCAGAATGAACAACAGAGAATTCCATGCAGGAAAAAGTGTCATCCACGCTTGGTTGCAGAATAAAATTTGTAATCTTCCTTTATTTAGACATATTTAAAATTGGCAGGTATACACATCTCTAAACCAGACGCTACCACTGACGAAGGCTCTGTGCAGCCGATACACGTCTGGTTTAGAGATGTGTACACCTGGCAATTTTAAATATGTCTAAATAAAGGAAGATTACAAATTTTATTCTGCAAGCAAGCGTGGATTACACTTTTTCCTGCATGAAATTCTCTGTTTAAAGCCCAGGACCGGGGGCAGGTGAAACCGCTTGAGCAAGCAGTGGATCATGAGATATATGAAGTGAGCAAGCTGACAGCACAGCACACCATTTTCAAGTGTCAGAATGAACGTCTGCATTTAAAGGGTTACCAGCTCCAATGAGCTGTGCGGTTTATCGGAGCTGTTGCCATCTCTAAGAACCAGCCTGCTCCCGTGTTGCATGGATCGAGACAACCCACGATCTCCCTTCACACATGACCTGAACGTGCAGGATGTAACTGTACGTCCTACAACATTAAGGGGTTAAAGGCTCTTGTCTTGTGACACTCACTTTAAATGCATACACATAGTAAGGCTGGGGTCTCGCGGTGCATTTTTTCCAAAATCATGATTAAACCGCAATGTGTGAGCCCAGCTTAAAAGCTTTTATACGATAGACCGTTGTAGCCTGTTGTGTGGGCATGCTATAAATGTTTGGGAACAGAGAACCTGGCACCCCTTCCTGCAACATGTGGCGATCCCATCAGTTGGATCCTCACTGATCAGATATATTCAGTCTTGATTGAAAATATCGTAAAGGGGGTTTTCAGTTACCGGACACCATGTCCCCTTTAGTGCTCCATGTGCTAAAGTAAGAGGAGCAGTACTTGTCTGTTCCCTGCTTCTAGTGCTGCAGCCCACCATGGTCCCAGCCAGTCGGAGGGCTTGTCACGGTTCCAAACTCCTGGCATCATGGCAGTCAAGATATGAGCAATGATGCCAGGAGAACAAGCGAGGATGCTGTAGCCTCTTGATAGGCTGCAATGGCCACAGGATTCTGGCAACATCTGTCAAACACTGGGACGACTATAGGGCTGTGACGCTTGATCCACTTTTTTTTTTAAGCACAAAGGGTGCACTAAAGAGGCATGTTGTCCACTAACTGGACAACCCCTTTAACATTTAGTGCATACATCTCCTATGTGTTTCCAAGATCATGTGCTGCTCTTATATGTACCTATACACAGGAAATAACACATGAGCGCTGATCAGACTACATACATACAGTAGTTTGTAGTCTGTAACCATCTAGACCCATAGGATTACATTGAAGGTGTTTATAATCAGGATGAATCAAATGCTTTACGGAACTACCACCATGGTCTTGTAAGTCCACTGACGATTGTAGTGCTGTGCGTCAGACTTTCTCTAGAATGAAGGCTATGACTATATCACAATAGCAAAAAGATTGTCCCAACATGCATTTATGAGTATTGTTGAGCAAACAGAACCAGTTAAGCCCTGTTCCGGATCGAACTTTGCTAAAGGTGTTTTTCAGCAAACTTTTACCCAAAAACCGGGTTCTACTGGTTCTGATCACTCAATACTACTCCTGAACACTAGTGTATAACACTAAGAGCCATAAAAGCCCAGTATAACCCTTTCAGTATTATACAAGGCCTTTTTTGGCTCTTAAACAGTGTTCTAGACCAGTTGTAGACCGCCTGTATATGGGTGGATTTGCATTGCAGAATCTTGGACAGGCATCCGCCTTTGGGTTCCGCAGCAAATACCATCTATAGCGTGCCATGGAAAAGTGATTCTTCCTGCACACAAGCGGAAACCAATGGCAGGAAAAATCGCAGCATGCTCTCTTTTCGAGCAGATTCCGTGTGGACTGCTTCCATTGAAATCAATGGAAGCCGCCCGACCCGCGGTCCTTCCGCAGGTGACATTGCAAAAAAGTCATCGCTAGGCGATAATACGGGAAAAGCAGGAGTTTAAAAAACAATCTGTCATGCACATGTCCGACGGCGAACTGTGCAGACCATCTGCAGTACAGATGAAGAGAGAGAACGACAGGGACATGCGGATGCCACTGCTGCCAGGGTCAGATTGCACTGCGGGCTCCTGCTTGCACAATCCGGCTCTGCCGTGTGCAGGCAGCCTTAGGGGTTTTGGTGAACTGCCAATTCAGTTCCACTAATTTGAACCAAATTGAACTTTTTGCAGAAGTTTGAAGCGGCTGAACCAAACTTTTCAAAAGTTTGCTCCTAACTATTCCTGAGCATGCAGGTGCTGGTAACTGGAAATGCCTTGTGTGTTTTGTTTTATAGGGTGATGGGAGAGCGCTATCGCAAGGAAATGCTGGCACACGGTGGAGGAAAGGAGCCTATACTCATGGTTGAAGGTAAGATGAGGTATCTTGTATCTCTTTGGTTGACTAGGGTTGTGTTGGGAAAAAGCTGTTGTGATTAGATGGTTAGTATAACCCTTGTTTTATGGTTATGCATGTTCTGATTTATACTAAATATGAGTAGACAAAGTTTATCTTCTCTGTGGCACAAATAGTCCGATGGGGCCTGCACTACTTGTACCTCATGTATACAGCAATATACCTCGCTCTAGATGTTTGCCCATATCTTTTCTTACTCCTGTTGTACTTTGTTCTCCTATTTCAATTTATTCAATAAAAATACTATTTAAATTAAAAAAAAATATATTGGCGTTACCTCCGAGATCAGTGACCTTTATCAAGACACCCAGCCCATGCCCTTCCTCTATAATGTCTGTCATTAGTCCTATCAGTTTATTCACTTATCATTCGTAGTTTTGCAGTAAGAGCTCAGTTATTATATCGGTGAGCCATAGATAGGGCTGTATTAGATTTATGTTGTGTCCAAATATTAATGAGATTCTATCTGAAGACGTGCAGGAAACCTTTGATCATTTTCCATTCACGTTCCTGTGCACGGATTCTGGTTGTTGCTCGTGTCTTTCTCCACCGACATCTGCTCTTCCTGTTATGTTTTATGGGAACTTTGAATTTAGATTTTTTTTTTCCCATACTATTCTACCAAAAGATATCTTGTTCATTATCTCTCCGTTCAGCACCTCGGTGCAGATTTGGCATAATGTCCTGGATAAAATAGAGCAGCATGCTGCATTGTTTCGTCTAGGATGCGGCTGGTTCGCTTGCCATAAGCTGGATGGGACCCCATTACAGTCATTAGGGTTTGTCTGGTCCCTTTCAAAATGTCCTGGATCCAGCACTTGCAGTATTTTCGTTGTTCGGCTTAGAGGCTAGGGCCAAGCAATGGAAATATAAGTGCAGATGTGAAAAGGTCTTACCCCTAACATTAGTTTATAGAAAAAGTTGTTTTTTTCCCATTGCATCTGTTTGGGAGGCACTACACAGCTTGTCAAGGATATGTGTGTCCTGTTCCAGATGATAAGTGGGTTCTCTGGACCAAGACCTGGGCATTCTGATCATTACTGTTTCCGCATACAGATCCTTCACAAGGCACATATATGGGAGTGGTACCATGCTAGCTGCCGGAATAGATCAATCTTTAAATGTGGAAGTTCTTCCATTGGCACCAATCCATCTTAGCCTTCAAACCCCAGTGTCTGCATTAGGCTCCCCTCCTCTCGCTCCCTTCTACCACTCCTCCGATCATTGGTTTCATACTCTGGACGCGACCAAATGATTTTTCGCTGCATCATACAAAGCGGGACCTTGGAATCCCTGGAATGCTCCTCCAGCCTTTCGAGACCTTGACTGTAGCTTCAACCACAATCTACACTGCAGTTGTTGCATTGCTACCGAAGTACCAAGTGCATGAACCTTCATGAAGTCATCAGCTCAGTCTTTTTCTCCCAACTGAAAACCTTGCCTTGGCCCTATCTGCATCCACTTTCCCAGACGTTCAGTCTCCAATTACCTACATTAGGAATTGCTGTTCATAGATTCGAACTTCCACCCATTTGTCTTTCAGTTCAAAAGCATTACTGCGTAGACTGTCTCACCTCCTGGATACTCCACGGGTATCACGGTTTCGTCACCATGTCCTCAATCTCAGTCTGTTCCACTCCTCCTCTTCCTTGTGTGCTCCTTACCAGTACTACATGGAAGGCACTTTCCAAACTGATGGACCAGACCTAGCCTGTTTTCCCACGAAGGTTGATTTCCTCATCTTATGATGCTATAGCTTGCAGTTCTGTCCCTCAGTGGTCGTTTCAGTAGTCCAGGTCTTCCAGTCATCAGTTTAAACAAGTTATTCTATTTTCTTATACTCTAGCATGGAGATGGAGGCCTTCGCTCTCTTGTGGGGATAAATACCGGTAGTTCTAACTCGTTTTTTTTTTCTTTTTTCTCCAGTCTCTTTACTGATGAACGGATAACCCTTAGTCCTCTTAAGGGTTCAGTCCTCATTTCTTCAAGCTCACTAGGCCCTGGCATAATCCTCCTTCCTCTTGGTTGTAGTCATGGTCCTTCCCCTCTTGTAGGATGTTTAATCCCTATGCCTAGTCTTGCAGACCTTTTTGGACACACAGCTCTCTACTGTTGCTTTTTTTTTTTATCTTCCTTCAGATCTCATGGGCTTTCTTCCTTTCACATCTATATAGGTCGTGCCTACTTCTATGGGGTGTATTATCCATCTGCGGTACCTCTCACCCTCCTAGCGGTTCATATTTTACATAGGAACCAGGTGTGACCCTCCCACTGTCTCTTCCACTTTTTTTGGGGGGGGGGGGAATTGGACGCTAACATCATCATCCCGCTGAGATAACATCAGAGGATGACTTTTTAGTTATTAGAGAGGAAGAGTAGAGGAGCAGAGAGAAGAAAAAAAGGGCACTTATGCCATCCTGTGTCCGTTCGACCTCCATGTAATCTTTCTTTTTGTTTTACCTTTCAAATGCAGAATTTCCCTTTTGATTATGGCACTCTTTCAGGGTGATCGTGCCTTACCCATAATGCAACCATTCGATTCTGGTCTCTTCCAACATGCAGAGCCACTGCATTGCCCTTCATTCACTTCTTGCTTACATTCTACGTACGTTCACGCTTTTGCATCCTTTTCTGCAGGCTCCTTTTCATATTGTCACTATCTGTGACAATTTTCTTTTCTCCACATCAGGGTCTGCTGCTGGGCGTCCCATGGTCTCCTGTGTCCCCCAATGAAGTGAGCGAGAAAAAACGGTTTCTACACTTACCATAAAAACCCTTTTTCATAGTCTTTATTGGGGGACACAGCACCCACCCATTGTGAAGGTTGGGTTTGCCTCCTGGCAGCATGTTCTACTTTGCCACGTACATACACGGGATATAGCCCATTATATAATAAAAACAGATGTACTGCCTTAAACAGCCTGCTGCTCTCACACAGCCCGCTTTTCACTGCGATTAGCGCAGCGTTTCAAATGCTGCTATAATCGGGGTACACCGTCTCCATTGATTTCAATGGGGTGTCGCAGACTAGCGTTCGAATGTGGCATTTCTAAAGCCACGATTTTTGAGCTTTTTAGCACTTCTTAATGCAACTCATCACCCATCACAATGATGAAGTGCGTTTAAAGAATGCTGACAAACACTGTACAATGCGATCAAAAACGCTGCTCGAAATTGCGTTAAAGCGCTGTGACTTCGAATGCGACGTTTTGCGTGTGTGGCCTTAGTGTCACAGCAGCCTCTACCCATGGTTTCCTGTATTTCCAATGAAATGTACGTGTTTAGCAATGCCGTCATCGCAAAGACCCAAACAGTAAAGTTAATTTGTGCTGTAATATTTATGCTACACTGTGATCAGCTTGAAAAAAGGCAAAAGCAGAATTACTGCTTTTTTACCACCCACAGAAATGAATAAAAGTTAATTAGTAAATTGTGTGTACTGGAAAATGTCAATAAAAACTACAACGTATCCCACAAAAAATAAGCCAACATACAACTATGTCGACAGGAAAACCACAACAAAAAAACTACAGCTCTATTGAAAAGTGGATTATAAAGTGTAAGGACCAGATTATTTTTCTAAGTTAAACTTTGATAAGTTATCTTAGCACAACAAAAGCCTATGAAGATGTCAAGTTAAACTTTGCTTTATCTGTATACTGCTTCTTTAAGGGGCTAATATCTTCTAGTCTGATAGTTTGCACTCATTTGTAGGTCAGAAGATCACAGGATACACTTTACCGCCTGATGACCAGGAGCGCTTCAGAACTGGTTGTTTGTCTTGTGCTTCTCTCTGAAGCTGGGCATACCAGTGTAAAGTTCATGATTTATGACGGCAGGACTGGGAGAATATTTTTTTTTCGAGGTACATTAAGTGCAGTCACCTGTAGATAGTGTAAGCTGTTTCCTCACCTAACTTCATTCGGAGCCAAGACCATAGCGCAGAGTTCCTTTTTTCTCTTTAACCTCATTGGGTTCTCATGTCCAGTGAAAGAATGTCACATTAATAAAATAAAACATGCTGTCAACTACGGTGTAAAAAAAGTTAACATCCCAGATCGCCAAGGTTCTGGCTCCTAAACCACAAACGATCAGATGTGACCTACACTGCCCATGTGATACATGGCCAAGGTGGGTTCACCAAGCTTTCTTAGTCTCTTCAGCTAATGGAGGGGTTTCCTGAATGGAGGAAACCCCTTTTTTCTATGACGCAAATAGGGCATATGGACATGGCATGCTATGAACGCATTGCTTTGGAAGTCTTCATAACATTGGCAATAGCTTCAGGAAATGACCCAACAGTTCTCGGTTTTCAAAGTTCAAATTAAGGGGTTGTCCAAGAACTATAAACCACTCTTTATTCATCTGTGTTACCATAAAGATCTTTGTAGTTCTTACTATCAAAAATATGGGCTGTTTCGTGAATCCGTGGTATAGTCAAGCCCTCGCTGTCCAAATGGCCAAACGTTCGCTGACATCACGTACCCAATCCACTCGTATTCTCTATATATGTCAGCTACGTCACTGGTGGTGGAATGTTCTTGACGTCAGATGAACTGCGCGTGGACGGCCACAATGAAGGTCTGATAGGTGTTGATCCCACCTCCTGCAATCCGTACCATCTTGAGTTAGTGTCCCCAGGCACCCTGAATACGCTGGCTGGAAGGATAGAAATAGTGAGTATCCTGCGCTACACTATTTCCTTAACTCCCATAGAAGTGTAGCTTAGCCAGGTTGGCTGTCTGTCATCCTAACCACCTTGTAATCAGTGGTGTTTCCCTCTGGGCTGTGTGTTGGCCAAGATGAAAATACCCCTTTTAAAGCTTTGATAATCTGGATCTTCACATTATCCCAACACACTAAGTCCTAAATGGTAGCAGATTATCAGAATTCATGCATAAGTATGTAGTGTTGGATGTTGTGAGATGATCCATATCATTGACACCTCATTTGTACGGGAAATAAGTTTTCCCCTTTTAAAGGCCCTTTTACATGGAACAATGTCTCGGGTTCTTTTGGGCCGGCCCACCTCAATTCACAATAAACAGGAAGTCGTTCATAAGTGAGCGACTGCCTGTTTACATGGGCCGATGTGTCAGAAAACCAAATGACAATCGAGAAGCAAACAAATTCTCATTTGTTCGTTCAGTCTGGACATTTATTTACACTGAACGATAATCCTTTAGATACCCGCTGGGTGGGGAATTTGAATCGGCCACATAAAAGGGCAAATACTTTTGTTTTGGCTACGTTACAGTTGAGAACGGATAAGCAGTCATTCCATACGATGTCCTTCCAGCTGGGGATATCCTTCTATAAACGTCATTTTCATGTATACATTTCCTGCTGTGACTTTTCTTCAGCAAGTCATGAAAGAGTATTGTTATAGCTTGCAGTTGTATCTGGTTCTAAAATAGTGGGATTGTTTTGGCTTCCCTTTCCGTGATCGTGTCTGACCCATTGCCTGCTCTGCTTTTTATGAGGAATGTGTCCAAATAGAGCACAGCCCTATAAAGTAATGCTAAGTTTGTTTTAAATAGCTGAAAGTATTTACTCTTTAATGGCCACTCCAGCAAAGACATTTTCCTAACCTTGTCTCTTCACCTTGTTGCAATACACATAGGAGAGGTCCACAGTGTGACAGTCACTTCCATGCAATGCTGCCTCCTGATACTTAACGGATTCCAACTTGATTTTTCGATTTCTCCCCGCATTCTCTACTATGCTGTGCTAGCATTCCCATGATGCTTCAGCCCAGCATCACAAGAAAAGCTAGAGGCAGTACCATCTCTGCCTTCTGTAAGGATACTAAATATCATAAACCTCCATATTTACCTACATAAGCTAAATACCATAAGTATACAGCATACTGTCATCGTTTTCATTATAACTGTGTGACAGAGGTATAATAATCGTAATTGTTATATTAGTTTTTATTCAACCTTGTAAAGAGCTTGTGTGGTACAGTCCATGCAGTTTCCTCATACAAAAATTCTGGTGACTGAAATAGTGACTCCTGGAGAGAACAGAGATTCAAGTAATTCCCAGGCGTTCGCAATGACCCAACTGCAGAGCAACTCCAGGAATTTTCAGATAGAAAGGCGTAACAAACCTACTGCTAGCCGACTTATATATACAGTGGACTAGTTACAAAATTACCCCCCAAAAAATCACACCACAGTGGCCCTTTAACAATTTGCTGTGGCTGTCCCTAAAAGTTGTCCCACAATTGGATGTTTTCCCCAAACTCCCAGCAGCTTCACAACATGTTAAAGGGGCATTCTGTTTTGTTTTTGTTTTTTCCAACTGATGACTTATCCTCCCCATAGGTCATCAGTGGTTGATCATTGTGGATTTGTTGCTCAGGAGACCTGTCTGTCAACTAATGCAGTTGGGCCAAACATTGTCATCAGCGGGCAAGGGAGGCAGTGGGACTACCAGCTGCACTCCCATTGAAATCAGTGGAAACGCCGTGTTTCTTTTGCACTTTTTTTTCCTCAGGAAGTGCAGCGCTCCCATTGATTTCAATGGAAGTGAAGCCGCTGCTCCCACTTCTACTGTGCTGATGTTGGCCTCTGGCCCCACTGCACTGGTAGTGGAACGGACGATCTGCTGATGGATGGGGGTCCCAAGAGTTGGATCCCTCTCGATTTTAACCTGGAGAATGTCTTTTGCTTGATTGTGTTGTGCCAACGATTAAGTACAGCAGAGGTTTCATTATTTCCTTGGGAATATTTTACGTGGCATGATCTCAATCTGTTGGTTGTAGTGACAAGAACCATGAACACTGAGATGTACCTTCACATCCTATACCATAATATGCTGCTGACAATACTCTGGGAATGGTCAGCCATCCTTCCAACAAGACAGTGTGCCTTGTCACAAATCCAGTGCTGTTTTACATATGGATGTTCCACGATTGGACTGGCTGCATATTGTCCCAGCCTGAACCCTACTGAGCATTTTTGGGACGAACTAGAATGTCAGAAAATATGAACAGTGTCCTTTTTCTTTGAGAGAACTCGCCAGGTGTTTACAGGATGAATGGAGGGAAATACCAGCTGAAGTGTATCGGACATTAGTAGAAAGTATTCCACAGTGAATATCCAATGCCATTAAGGCCAAAGGAGCCCCACTAAGTATTAACATACGTATATAAATACTAGTTTTGATTCTTGGTTAGGTGTCCAACTACTCTTTGTAAGATGGTGTATAGCCATGCATTACAATACTCTTTGATGCTGATGCTCACATAGAAGGCTGCGACAAGCTCCTGTGTTGTGTAACATATAGAGAAGACACTTTAATTACACAGTATGTGAGCTGTCAATGCAGTAGGTGTGCGCTCTGGCAGTCAATAAAACAGTATTATAATGCAAGGCTGTAGATCAAGTGGTGCTGACATTTAAGTTTAGAACGGTGCTGTCAATGGGGACTCCAGCTCTACTGAACTAGGCCAGTGCGGAGTTCTCTGCCTTTTCTGATTATATTGTACATTCTTATTAGAGGGGTATTCCCATCTCAGTACTTCCTTGTAAGATGAGAAACCCACAGCTGGCTTCCAGACCACCTCACTGGGGGTTAACGAGAACGGCATCCTTGCACTGTTTTCGTAACTCCCATTGCAGTAAATGGATGTTATGGGAATAGCATAGCACAGGGTGGTAAGCAGTTTCTGTAACACATGTGTTACACAAATAGCATTACTATTTTTTGTTGTGGAATCTGTGTATTTTATTGCTTATTTTTCGCGGAAAATCTTCAATTCCCCGACTTGTGAACGCGCGCTAAAGTTTCATTCCAACCCTTGGAAGTAGTTGAGTATGACAATGTGGCTCTCAGACCAGAAAATTTTGTGCATCACTGATATAGAAGATAATCACAGGCAGGCAATGGACAGCAAGCCTTGACTTCATCAAGAACAAGGTATTAGATCTGGCCTTTGTCAGTAACTCCTAAGGTCCACCAGATCAGCTATGGAAACTTGCTAGAGGATGCACACAATGGGCCTGACCTACACTTCAGCACTTTTGGGACAATTTTATAATCCTGATTAGTAAGCAAAAATAATTTCCCTTACAAATATGCTTCTAAGACTTTTTAGGGTGTCATCAGAAAGCGCCCTAATGTTTAAATCCGGATCTTATGTTGAACATACATTTTATTTAAAAAAATAAAATCCTAAATTCCTGCAGTTCTCACAATGACCACTAAGCCTATTAATAATAGTTGATACTTCCTGTTCTAAAGAGATCACTTCTGAACAGACAGCATTACAGTGAAAGGTAACCCCTGTATATAGATAAGAGGACCAGCCATGCACAATAGGCGAGTCACAGCTTCTCCCCCTGCATAGATTAGAGTATAGTTCACCTCCTCCCTCTTTCTGCACAGGTGACAGTGCATACCCATAACATTCTCCCTTAGAAGTCAATGAATACATTCTTGTCCATCGTGTCTGTGGCCCATGAGGCTGCTGTAAAAGTATATCCCTAACTGAAATTAACTGCCGCTTAGGCAAGATGGCCGCCTCGTAGTCATGTACAGACATTAAAATAAAAAATGGTGGAAGTAAAGACAAGACCTCCTCACACATATGTTCTAGCTCCAGGAGGCTTGTGATTTTTACATCCCTAGGACTGGATGTTTCTTCTGCCATGTTGGAGTACTTTGCTACTATTAACTAGGTTATGGAAAGAAGGTATTGACAGGAATCCAAGTTTCCTAAAATTCAGCAGGGCGGCACTGGCTTCTGTAGACACTATTAATTGCCTTATCGGTTTCTCAATCTTCTATTGATTGGTTTAATCCACTATAGGAGTTGGCCGGGACATTTGTTATTGAATATGTCAAATACTAGACACACTTCAACAAGGATTAAAATCAATTTAATCCCTGGGAGACATTGTGTGTATAAGCCATAGATGTCACCCTAGATTGACATAGACCTGTGTTTAGTTAGATGGGTGAGGTGCTCATTACATGATGAGGTGATAGTGATTGGCAAAGTATGTACAATTCACGGGACAATGATCAGAGATCATGTAATGAACTAGACATACTTATCTTACTTTTTACGCAACTGGGAAACTGAGCTTAATGGCTCACATTGTTCAGTTTATGTCCAATTGTGCGGAAATTACACAGGTGAGGAAGTCATCTTTCCAAATTTGTGACAATTGTTTTACTCAAAAGAAGTGTGAACAGGGGTTATGGTCCTCTTAGAGCTGTAATTTTAGACTTACGAGGAGCGCTGAGGTTCTACGGTCTCGTAATTTTTCTAAAAAGCCACTTACCCCAAAAAGCTGGAAGTATTGTTCCTTCTCAACATAATCTCTCTTGACGTACACATTTTTCACAATGTTGATGCCATGATCGTATGGCTGCTAAAACCCTTTTTTAGGGGGTCTGTTTTTCCCACTAGAAAATTGCTTATGCAATAGACACACCACTGATGCAAACCACAGAGAACGTCCATCATTAGAAAAAGCAAAAAGGCAAAGGTGAAGGGTCATTTGAGTAGGGAGCATGAGGAACCACTCAAAGGTCTCAGCATTAGGAAATCCCTGGATAAGGGCTACCTGATGAGCAGGAGAAGTTGTCTTCATGGAATCATGGCACCCACCTTCAGGAGACTCTCTGAATCTTCACGCGGGATGGTGTGTACAGATCCTACAAAAATGATGACTTTGCAGCCAGTCTCATCCACAGTCGTCAGCGGCCCTCCATAACTATTTGCTCTATCCATGCAATCATGTTATTGGACCGGCTGGTGTGTGGCTAAGGCTTCTTTGCTTTGTTCTCACTTGACGTTTGGCCTTCTTAGAAATGTTGCACATCCATAACCTCTTAACCTCACTTCTCCCTCAACTGATGATCAATGTCAATGGGTGACAGTCCACGCAAGTGAAGAAAACTGATGATTCTTGAAATGTGACATTTTAAGTATTTAAAACACTTCTAACTCCAGCCGCTGTTATGTGGGTTCTGTCCACTGGGTGATGCTGCCATCTGTCTGACTCATCCCCAAACAATCCTGTGTCTTCTAAAATGTCTTCCATGTTCCTATCTGCTCCTTTTCCCAAGAAAAATTTTTTAGGAAAACTTAGACCTTGAATTGCACCTTATATTTATGAAAGACCAAGCTTTAACCCCTTAACGCTACAGGGCATACAGTTATGTCTTGCAGCTTCGGGGTATGTATGAGAGGATGTCACGGGGCAATCTTGCTCCATATAATGCGGGTGCTGGCTGTTTATTACAACCGGCACCTGCCTGCAACAGCTCCGATAAGCTGTGCCGCTCATCTGAGCTGTTAGCCCTTTAAATGCCGCAGTCCATTCTGACAGAATTTAAATGCCCCAACCGATATTCCAGGGTCCTGTACCCCCCTCCCTCCCCCCCACAATGAGATTTCGGTTTGCCGTGCGGTTGTCATGGCAGTCAGGAGCCTTTTGAAAGGTCCCAGGGCTGTGATAGAAGATTCCCTATCAAGCCATGCCTATAGGCAATCGTACTGACCTATAGAATAAAGTTATCGTGTCATTTTTGTTGCAGCTTGTGCACTATAGAAACAGGGCGCACTCAAAGATGGTAGAATTTCGTTTTTTTCCCATTTCCCTCCACAAAGGGGTTAAAGAAGACACAACTGGGAAGGGATAAAACAGGCAATGCCAAATGCCCCAGGTTTATTGAAAGGAGTACAACTTGAAGTCTGTGACTGTTTTACTCTACATCCTGGGGTTTTGTCTGAATCCTTGAAAATGGAATTTAGAAGGAACCTCAGGATGGAACTTCATTAGGCTTTTCATTAGTCAAACGAAGACCAATAAAGTCTCCATTTAAGCAGATTTCCTTTCCGGCATTTGTGCCAAACAGAATAACTTGCTCAACTACGTTATTCTTTCCAGCATAAATGCTGGAAAGGGACGGAAATCTGCTTTTAACAGAGACCTTATTGGACTTCATTTGAATAATGAAAGCCTGTAGTTCCATCTGAATGCAATTGTCAGGGATTCAGGCAGAATCCGGGGATGTACGGTAAAACGTGTTTCATAGTCTAGTTGCACACTAGCCATAAGTGCGTTTCGCCAAGAGACTCCGGGGCAGCTCACACTGGCCAGCACAGTACTCGGCACGTTGACATGCATTAGCATGTCCTAATTTGCATCCGTGAAATTGCCACGCATAGGACATGCCATGAGCTTTTTCACAGGGCCCACCAGGCTATGTGAAGACATCCATGTGTGTAGCCTTATAGGCTATTATGGTGGTTGTGTGCTGTCCATGGAATTAGATAGCACATGACCCCAAAACATAGTAGTGTGTCGGAGGCCATAGTGTTACTATCCTGCCTTACTTAGTCCTCCAACAGAAGAATCGTGTGACCATTAAGAGCTCCTTCACACTGGCAATCGCAATATCACCACTTTTTTGCCTGCGTCACACAGGCATTCAGCAAAGCGCCATGACTTTACTTTCACTTTCGTCTGCAGCTCCCTGCGTCCGACAGTGGAGTTTAGCATATGTCAACATTGATGAGGTGTGCTAAACATCAAAAATAGAACAGACTTTGCTCAAAAAAGTCCGACGCTGGAAAGTGCTGCGATTGAGCGACTCTATGAAAGGCTCCATTGAAACCAATAGGAGCGTAAAAAGCGACTGTGTGAGGGAGGCCTTGCTGAGCTGCAGAAAGCAGGAAATATATATATTATAATTTTTATGGAAGTTTGTTTTTTTTAAATTGAAATCCTATTTTTATAATGAAATCCTGATTTGTAATGTCAATTTCTGATGCATTCATTTTATATAAAGCAGCTGCGGTGATTCAGTCATTAACTTTCATGTTTTATATAATTCCTCTCTGTCTAAAGTGTATGTAATGTATGTTGTGTGTATAGAGTTTGAGCCTGGCACTTGTGTGTGTGTGTGTGACAGAGACCAGTTTGATACTGGCAACCCCCACCCCAGGAGAGAAACCTGTAGGAAAGCCTGCAAGTGAAGTATGAGGCTTTCTAAATGCATGAGAAGGAAAACTCTGCAAAAAACAGATAAACCGCATCATTCCTTTCTGCAGCGGCTTGGTGAAGAAAAAATATCAATACACACATCTTACTAAGTTTTCCATTGCCTTTAAATTAATTTGAAGTGCGGGAGGTCCAGGTGTTTTGTAACAAGCTGAGGGACTAAAGCAAGTCTCCCTCATATAATCCGTTAGTCTTCTCATGGGGAGGCTCCAAAAGACATTCTGCACAAGGTGTCATTTAACCTGAGGTGGTCCTTGCCTACCAGATTCCATTGATGCTGGATTAAAGGAATTTTACTGTGTATGTACAAATATAATTATGGTTTCACCTCAAAAACCCACTTCTATTTCAGCGTGATGCCAAAAGCTCAGTTTAGTTTAGGAGAAGAATGCATCTAAATATTTATACTTGTGTTCTGAGATATTTAGCCTCATGGTGAAATGGAAAGATGGCTCCATTCCAGTGGAGATTACTGCTCCGGAGCTCAGCCCATTATCTGGGTGTTGCCTAATTGCCCTGAGTGAAGAAATAATTAATGCACAATACCAGCATGGCTGACTGCATTTCAAATTAATGTTTTAATGCCAAAGAGCTAACCTGGTTTGGAAAGCAGAGACTAATTTACTGCTCATGTGTATGGCTGGGTGCAATACCAGATGCAGCCTGTGGATCGAGAGCCCTGGTCTACCTGGGCCCCCCATGCAGTCTGTAACAGGGCCCTCCTCTAATCTTGTGCCATGTATAATACTGGTGCTGTTTTATGTGGCAGAGGGGCCTTGGTCTCCAGGCACTGGGTGTGGCATTGCCTCTGCACCCCCTATAGCTATGCTCCCTGGGCAGAAGTGTCAATGGCTATTTTCTAATCTTGTATAGTCCCACCAAAGTAGTAGTTCCTGCTCAGACCTATTACTACTTACTACTGAAAGTATGCTACAGTTGTATTGAGTCTAGGAAATCCTCTGATGTATCGAAGCAAACTATTTGGACAGGAGAAGAGATGGGCTGCTGATAAAGAAAAACAGACTTCCAATGACTTAGACACCAGGATAAGTCCCAGAGAGTATATAATAAGTCATATGCTTTTTACTTCAACTCCACTAATGGTAGACGCTTCACTACTGCCCTTCTAGAACCTTTCACACAGTGATGTTACAGTTCAGCATCAACCTATTTGCTTTAGGATGAAAGCTCAAGCTCTGTAGACCAAAGAACCAAGCAGCTTCTCTATCAAGTGGTTTCTGAATTAAAAGTTTTTTTTGACAAAAAATTCGGCAAGGGACAGGTACAGCAAGTTGCTTTAATTAAAGGGGAAATAAACATACTCTCCTCCTAAATATCCCGAAGCTCCAGTGCTGCCACTCCGGTTCAGTGCTACAAGATGCTGCAGCAGTCACATTCTATTAAATTGGCAGTTATCACGTGCCATTCATACACACATGACCTATGAGGACACCCCTATTTGTATAATATTAGAAAACTCCTTTAAAGTAAATGGGGCATATGTATAATAAATGCTGAGGTTTGAACAGAGAAACCACACGCATCTATTGCTCTAGTGGCGCACTGTTCACCACTAGAGCTTCGGTGGCTGCTGCTCCGAACCCAGAAGAAGCTGGTGGCTGTTCTCATGCCATTCATTGTGCACATGACTACTCAGCCAACCACAAGCTTCAATGGAAATTCTACCTCTGCTTCTGAAGCTTGAGATTGGCCAAATAGTCACATGACTAGTGTACGGCACCTGAATGCCCACCAGCTGCTTTGTGGGCATCGGAACGTCAGCGCTGGATAGGGTGCCACTGGAGCAGAAGACTGCGATTCTTCTTTAATTTCTTTATTTTTCTGATCAACTGAACATTTTTTATTTTTTTTAACTCCCTTTTAGTTCAGAGGATTGCCTACACTTCATGCCTTCTAGTGAACTTTCAACTCTGTGAAGTGTTAGATATTCCTTGAAAGCAAACCGGGAATTTGCCACCAGCGTTTTCACATGTAGCTCTGCCAACACTGTTAAAACAATACAGAATTGAGCATCGCAACAGTTGCTTTGCTGGCCACCCTGTGTCAAACAGAAGAGTTTTTTTCTTTCTCCCATGCTGCATGTGATTGGTCTGGTGTGCATGCTGCACCGATCGTGGTGGGCTGGCCAGTTTCTGGAGCTCAGTGTCCCTACCCTAACGCCTCCCCCCCCCCCCCCCCCCCCTTCTCTGCAAGCGACGTGGAAATGATCTCCACGTCATCACAGCCGCAGCCCAAGTCTCCAGTGTGCCCAGTGACCCCCAAGGCGGTGCATGCGTAGTCGGAAGGGATAAATCTGCCCACAAATATGCTGCATTTTTCCTGCTAACGAATTGCCTGGCGCTGTGCGCCTTCCCCTGAAAAGACCCGCTATGTTGACCGCGTTCCGGAAGGAGTCGTCCATGATGCTTCTGCAAATGCTGATTCTTTGAGTAATGAAAAGTTGTACAATATTACAACATACTTTCTGTACCCTTCCCAGACTTTTTTGCAAAATCTCTGCTTGCAGCATTCAGTAGCAGTGGATAAAATCCCCTCTGGTTGTGTGATGGGCACACAGCTACACGGCTCGCTGCAGTATAGTTATCCCAACATCACATGAGTTATATCCATTCTATGACTGCAAGCAGAGATCTTAAACGGTGAGGAATTGATGTATAAAAGATAGAGAATTGTAAATACAAAGAAGCAACACTTTTTTTTGCTGAAACTGTAATATCCCTCTTAAGGCAATAATGAATCAACTTGATTTCAGCACTTTTGTTCCAGGTCAACTCTTCTGTGTTGTAGCCAGGGATTGGGATATAATGTTCCGCTGACATCCAGTCCTGCATCGCTGATGATATCCTGTTACTTTTTGTTGCTTGGCTCGGTCATCATGTTATCCTCTTTGATCAACTTTTACTCCTTTCTAGAATACAGTGACTTTTTTTTTCTCCTCCGCAAAGACTGGGCAGGCAAATGGTATCATTACTTTAAAGGGGTTTTCCAGGCAGCGCCTGCTGTCAGTGCCGATATATATTGGGGTAGGAGCGGAAGCCCCTGCTCCAACCCATGTAGTGGCCGGCACTTGTAATTGCAGGTGCAGCTCCCATTGATTTCGCTTCGACTTTGATGTACGGTATCCCATAACTGATACCGCGCGCTGCCTTTCTAGGGCAGACACTACAGAGTACAGATGTGGAGGTTGAGAAATACTAACCTGCAGACTCTATTTAGACATCTATGTAGACCTGGTTCTTGGCTCCATAATACACACCTGTGCTCCTTAGTACTGAGTAGAGATGGGAAGGCCCTGGGGGAAAATAATCCCCCCCCCCCCCAGTTCTTGTTCTAAAGCCATTTTTATTTAATGTAATATAGTCTGAATATCATATTCTTTATCATTGGAAAAGAACATATTCTACACTTTTTTTTTTTTCTTCAATTTTTCCAAAAAAAATGGCTTAGGGGGAAAAAAACTGTCTTTTTTTTCCCCCCTGCAAGGTAAAGTCTGAAGCAGCAGCTCCTTTTGCTTTTCATCAATCCTGGTCTTTGCATCTTCCCTTGTAGGTCCCAGAGCTCCTTTTAAAGCCGTTTGCACGCAAATGGATTTTTGCTGCGGAATCAGAGACGGGCATCTGCTCCGTGGATTCACAGCAAATACCGTCCATAGCATGCTATGGAAAAACGCTTTTTCCTGCACACTTGCAGAAATCAATTACAATTTCCGCGAGCGGAGGAAAAATCGCAGAATGCTCCAACTTAGAACAGATGGCTTGCAGTCGAGCCATCCGACCTGTGGCCCATCCACAATTAACCTTGCAGACAGGTCACGGATTCCCAGTCATCATCTAGCGACGGTGCAGGAAAAATAAATACTTGGGGAAAAAAATCTGCACTGCGCGTGTTTGACAGCAGCTCGCCGCAAACATCCACAGTACAGAAGAAAGAAAGAACACAGGTACGCAGGGTCGCCGGCTGCAGTCGGGGTTGGATTCTGCTGCTGGCTCCCGCTCCACAGTGTGCAGACGGCCTTACCCTGGATACTGTTCATGTACTTCTCCCCTACTCCAGCACTCGCCCTCGGAGGGAGAGCTACAATGAGAACCAACAAATAAAAAAATCACAAATCTGAAAAGAATTAAGTCTGTTTTAAATAGAGAACAACTAAACTTTAGATTTTTTATCCATAATTCAATAGTACAAGCTAAAATAAGAAACGTTGTAATATATTTTTATAATTTCCTCTAAATGTACTAATAAAATTATGTATAGGTTTGTACACTGGGAAATAAAGTTACAGGTGCAGCCTATGGAAGTCAATGGAGAATGGAGGGGGAGCAGGAGGGGGGAGAGAAGGAAGGAGCTGCTGACGGGAAAGATTGATGTTCTTCTAGCCTCTAATAAGTGCTTTATCTCACCCCAGTGCTTGAATCACGTCTGCACTGCTCTGTACTGCTGTATAATGTCCTCTATGCTGCTGTTTCTTCGAGTGATAAATACAGAGGAGCAGCATCTATGCTTTGTGTGTAGTGTATGGAAAACATCGTAGCAGCTATTCTCCACCCACTAGCTCAGGGAAAACTGAAAATTAGAGCTTGGAGAGAGGAAACTGGTTATAAATGCAGCATACAATGCCTGTACAAACACATGATAGCCTATTCTGAAAAGTCACCTGAAAGTTTATAGTAGTTATGCTTTATAGTTATAGGATCTCTGTCCCCAGGTCTCTATGACAACATTTGATGTTTCAATTTCCATTAAAGAATAGTGTACATATAGTACACTACAGGGGTATACATTATAGAGGGTGTGAAACGAGCACCTATATTTGGTCGCTGGTGCCTAAAGGCCCAAAAGGTACATGGTAGGTATGGGTCCCTGGTAACCGCTTTTCCATTGTAAATATCAAGCTATACCCATGGTCCATTATCCACCCTAATCTCTACAACGTCTACTATTCAAGCAAATGGGTGTGTATATACTGTATGTGCTTAGTGATAGGGGTTTGGATCTACCCAATGCCCAGCAGTAGGACACATTGTTATATGGATAGAGGAGCCGCGGGTTTATCTTTATAAGAAGTAAACGTAAACTTTTTTCATGTACACTAAGGGGCCTTTTAAGTGAAATGAAGCAACCCTCCGGTCCTAGACAAACAAAGAAAGCCGAACAGCTTCTCTGATTACCTGGTGCATACTGTGCACTAGTATGTATTGGTAGTCCAAGATGCATGCTGTTCCGGCTGGCCAACCCTGCTCAGGCGTAGAGGCTTAGACTAATGATGCATGCTAATGCACAGTATGCATCAGGCAGTCAGAGAAGCAGTACGGCCATCTTTGTTTGTCCAGGATCGGAGAGTCGCTTTAACTTGACTATGATAACTTTCTGTAACAAGCTATTGAAAATCTATTGTGAGGGCAAATTACCTGTGCCACAGGACATTTCCTTAATGTATTAAGAGTCGAGCTAAACTTTTCTACAACTGTACTAGATCCATTTTTCATGTTAGCAGCAGTACATCAGTAGCTTTCTTATCTATTGGAAGTGTCTGGTATTGCAGTTCGGCCCTCTTCAGGCACCTGCAATACCAAACACAACCTATAGATGAGAGTGGCTCTGTGGAAATGGCATCACCCTTACTATACTGATTTCTTCTCACCCTGATGGAGGCCAGGAATACGAGCTCTAAGGGCTTTGGATGAGTGTTCACTTTTGTATTATGGTCTTTGGAATGTAGAGGTTAAACAAGATTCTATCTGCATTCTTTATAACGATCTTCTACCGGGAATATGTTAGTAATTAGATTTTTATTTGGACGTCGGAGCTAATGCTGATACTATTGATTCTTCGTGCCTTTACTTGCATAAAGCAGCTTACTGCATGTATCAGGGAACAATCTGTATAACTGCTCTTTACTGCCTGCGGCTCTTTCTTCTCGTTGCCTGCTGCCGATTCAACTGTCAGAGCTGCAGGCTGGCTCGGGGAATGGCTCCGGCAATGTTTGTTCAAGGATAGAGGGCAGAGATTGTATTTTTTAATAAACACTGCCTATAATTATTCCGAGAAAAGCCAAATTGTTGAAGGCATTTCTATTTTGCATGATGTACACAAGGTGTGGCGGTCCACAACGAGGTCATGTTTACTTTTACATGGGAGGATTTTTTTTTTATTTTCGTAAAGAACCACATCAAAGCAGCAAAGGAGTCTGTAAAGTGCTTCAAGTTCTGGCTCCAGGGATAGTGCCAGCTTATGCCAAGTTTCAGGAAAGCACCAGGTTTTTCTGGGTACTGGATGTATCTTTTTGCAAAAGAAACAAAACTCTCAAGACCCAAGTGAGGCGTCGTTGGTTAGATTTTGAACAGCTACCTGGTTTCATATAGTTTTACTACAGGGTGCTGAAAAGTTCCCGAGGCAGAGTCAATAATACTTTTAAGCCTCTGTTCACAATCGCATCATGGCTTGTGTTAACACTTGATGCATGCATTTTCAAACAGATCCTTCTAAATCCTGATGGCCTAAATTGGACAACCTACGAGCGGATCCATACTTTTTCGGCTTGCTTTGATTCGACTTTAGGCGGCATTAGAGGGAGCGTTCCTCCCCCCCCCCCCCCCCCCCCCCCACACACACACACTTTATTAGGAGATCTACTTTGCATACCTTGTCCCAGGATGCTCTGCTCTCAAGACTCTGTATGAGCTGGCTCTCCACAAGGAGAAAAACTACTTTCTGTGAAGTCTCAGTTTTCATCTACAGTATTTTGGTCTCACTGTAGTTATGAGGTGTCTACATATTTTACAGCTCAGTGAAGTCACTATTAGAGATGAGCGAACGTACTCGTTTCGAGTAATTACTCGATCGAGTACCGCTATTTTCGAGTACTTGGGTGAAAAGATTCGGGGGGGGGGGGTCGGGGGGAGGCGTGGTGGCGCTGGGGGAAGCAGCAGGGAACAGGGGGGAGCCCTCTCTCCCTCTCCCCCCACTCCCCGCTGCACTCACCCACGGCGCCCCCCGAATCTTTTCGCCCGAGTATGGAAGTACTCGAAAATCGCGGTACTCGGGCGAAAAGGGGGCGTGGCCGAGTACGCTCGCTCATCTCTAGTCACTATACATCAATACTAAATGGAAAATTGACACTAAGAAAATTTCACACTTACTGGATCAATCTCTAGTTCTTCTGTACACTGTTACCAGAATCATGTTCCAAACTGAGTGGGATGTCTTTATCCACGGTCTGCCTAACAAGAGCAACTATATGTTAAAGTGATCTTTCAGTGATCCACTTAAAATGTGATTTCAGTATAGGGGAAATATAGGAGAAAACTTGTACTGCAGCGCTTTACTTCCTCCCTGCTGAGAGATGATACAGAGGTGGCTAAAATAACTGGAAATATCTTTACCTGACAGGGAATTACAAGATGTGTTTGTGTCTAAGGGTGACTTTACATGGGACAACTATCGTCTGAATAGTCGCTCAAAATAATTGCTACAGCAAGTTATTAGCGTACTAATGACTGTTTGTGGCCTTTTACAGAGAGTGATTGTTCAATTTCAGGGAGAGGGAGGGAGACGGGTTTACACTAGAGATGAGCGAACGTGTTCGGCTCCGCCCCTTTTCGCCCGAACACCGAACTTTGCGAGCAATTCCGTGCTCGGGCGAAAAAAGTTCGGGGGTCGCCGTGGCAGCGCGGGGGGGTGCGGCGGGGAGTGGGGGGGAGAGGGAGAGAGAGAGGGCTCCCCCCTGTTCCCCGCTGCTGCCGCCCGCGCCGCCGCGCCTCTCCCCGCCCCCGCCGCCCGCCGAAGCTTTACGCGCGGACACTGAAGTCCTCGGCAAAGCCGGTGTCCGGGTGCGTAAGTGTTCGTTAAGAACACGTTCGCTCATCTCTAGTTTACACACTTGTTGGACTAGGAGTATAATATGAGTAATTCATGGCCACCATGTGTATTTCAACCTTTTCAGTTTGTTCTTTGTGAATATTCTAAATAGACTTGAGCTAAAATAATGGAAAAAGCACATGTGGGGTTCTGAACCTACAAAGTGATAGTGATGAGTCAGTTTCCTGCTCAGTGCAGAGGCTGCTGTAATCACAGAATTACATTAACAAGAGTGTTAGGGTGGCTTGTTAATATAGTTCTGTGATAACAGGTAACTGTACTAAGCAGGCAACCTCTACTCAGACTCCTCACTATCACTTTGCGAACATTTTAATTAGATGAGATAAAATGATGGAGAAAGCACATGTGGGCTTCTGAACCTACAGAGAACAAACTTAAGAGGTTGAAATATACATGGCAGCCATGAATTACTAATTTCATACTCCCAGTTCAACAGGGGTTAGTCAAAATGCTAACAACCACCTGTCTGTGAGTGACTGTGTGAGTTACATGTGGTGATGTGACCATCATTAGATCTGTCACCAGGGCTCTGAGCTCCGCCCCTGATCAAATGACTGAGACGTCATAGCGGGTCCTAAAACATGCAGAGCCTGACAGCAGCCGTGTGCTTACAGGACCTGTGATGATGTCACCGTCGTGATCAGAGGTGGAGCTCAGAGCCTCGGTGACTTATCACATGACGGTGACATCATCCCTGGTTCTGTAAGCACATGGCTGCTGGCTTAGGACCTATGACCAACTCCAATCCCTTTCACTATATTATGTTAGTGAGTGGTGCATTCCACCACCAGAAACACCCGGTACTAGTACTGCACTGTACTGCACAACTGCTAACTACAGAGAGACTGTTTCCCCTTGTTGGGCTCTTTCAGTGCAGGATAAAGGTTTTAACGTTATTTAATGTGTCCCACTACCTATTAATGCTTAGATCTGTTTTTTTGCAGGCATGCTTCAGAAGTGTCCGTCAGTAGATGACTTTGTGGATGCGCTTGTTTCAGATCTGGATCCAGACTTTGAGACGTTCATTATGGACTCGGCGTAAAAGATGGCAGAGAATATAGAACACCGCTTGTAATAACCCATTCTTTTTAATTAGTGCAACTTTACAATAAAGTTGCAGGGTCTGTGAAACCATAAGTATCTGTGTGGCCTCATGTTGTAGCCTCACAGGTCTGGTACTAGGACCTCTTCCCCCTTAACTCCGTTTTTGTTTTAAACCAGGCAACCCTTTTATGGAACAGAGGTGTCCTAAATCAGAAAACTATTTCCCTTCTTAATATACTGCTATAGGATTCACATTTGCATTTCCTAGCACACTTATTGTGGACAGGTTATACAGCAATTTAGACTCTTTGGTTTTTGACTTGACATTTAAGGCTTCTATTACATGTGGAAGCACCTCTGTGCACCAGAACAAAGTCTACACCAGCTGCAAGTGTAGGTTTTAGTTAGCATTTACATAAATTATAGTAAATCTGACAGTCCGTGTCGCCTAACACTAGACAACACTCACTTTATAAAAAAAAAACAAACAAATTAGCAATTTTGTCAAATTGCATATTTTTGGTAAGAGGTATTAATAACTACGCCCCAATGTGTTTTTAGCCACTTGCACACTACCGTATTTTGGGCTATGTGATGTCATTGTTAGTCCTCAGACAGCACACATCCCCATTATACCTATGAGGACATGCTCACTGATGGTTTTTCACGTGGAGTGACTGGCTATGTGAAATAACTTGTGGCATGTCCTATTCCTGTCTGTTTTACAGATGAGAAATGGGATGCGCCAATGCATTTTAATGGGTTGGCTCTGCGTAAATCAGACAGCACACGGACTTGTGACCATTTGCTGTCAGATTCGAGTTGCGCCCGAGGCTCTTGGGCACACCTCACAAACAGGTGGTGTGCAACTATCCTTAAGCGGAGTTCATACCACTGATAAGCCCTTTGTTCGGCTTTCTGTCTTCCTGCGCCATTATGGAATCCGGAAAATGAAATCCCTGGCTGCATTGATCTGTCCTGTGGTTGAACCTACCTGTGCTGAACAGACCCTATTGACTACAATGGGATCTGTGTGACTTGCGTAATTCATTCGGACATTTTCCTGCATACTGCACTATTTCATCCAGAAATTCTGGATGAATCGGTATCGGAGACCCCAAACAGAACTTCTGATTTAGATGTACACCTCGCTTGACATGTTCTACAATTATACACGGTAACTGTTACAGACCCCGTGGAACATCTAATAGTTGCCAGACAGTGACCAGAGAAAGAAATGAATGTAAAACAGTCTTTAAAGGGGTTGTCCCACTTCTAGTTGTTTTACTGTAGAAAGCAGACAGCGCTGTGCATTGCACAGTGGCCCAAGTTGGTACTGCAGGCCTATTGAAGTGATGGGACTCAACCTGCAGTACCAACTAGGGCCACTATGCAATTTACATAGCTGACTGCTTCCTGCAGCAGGACAGCTCAAAGTGGGATAACCCTTGCAATGAAGGTAGGAAAAACAAGCCATGAACAGAACTAGGAGGAAATATGGGGACAATGAACAGTGTTTCAAGAGGTCGTATCCTCAAAACCAGCAAATCGGCAACCAGAACTATTAAATAGAGACAATACAGAACCTCAGACTCAGAATGAGGGAGCAAATGGGTATATAGAAACAATGATTGATCAGAAACTGGAGATGCTTGGCCGAGTTTAGAGCAAGGAGGATTAACTGTTTATATGCTAGCGATGATGATATAGCAGAGCTGGGCAGAGACTGGCGATGATGATATAGCAGAGCTGGGCAGGTTTCTGAAGGAACAGCAGAGGAGGATCATTTGATGGCTTCGCGGGTCAAACGACATGAAGCAGACCCGAAAGAAGAATAACAGCACTTAAAGGGGTTGCCCAGTTCTTCAAGGGGTTGTACAGACTTAGAAAAACATGGCTGCTTTATTTCAAACGCAGTGCCAACCTTGTTCATAGAGGTTTATACATTTTCTACAAAGACTTTAGAACATGAAGTGTATGCTAATAATGGATGAGTCTTCCTGGTCGTCAATCATACTATCTCTAGAATAGTTTTTAGTAAAAAAAAAAACTACAAATAGAAAAGCTCTGAGAGGGTGATGTGACTAAACCAGCGAGAAATAGACCTTACTAATGGGACTCTGTTTGGGACCACTGATATGTTAAGAAGCAGGAAGGATTTCTAGTTATATTGTTGGATATTATTGGGTTTGTTCTTTGGAATTGTATATTTTTCAAAATAAAATCTAGAACTTCGATAACTTGTGTTTATTTACAGGGAGAAAGGAAACCGTTTAGAAAGTAACACTTCTGTCATGTGACAAATCCTGTTATTCCAATGATCACATTGCCAGATTCTACGATTGCGGGGGACCACCATAGAAGCTAATTAGCTTCCATACAAAATACCTACTGACGTGTCCTACACTGAGGCCGGGTTCACATTATGGCTTTCTCCTATGTTTAGCGTGTATGTTGGGAAAGCTCTTAACATCCGTGCTAAGCATGCCTCCATTATCAAATGAAGGACAAATTAGTATCTTCCTCTATCTGACTGGTGTACTGCTTAAAACAAATGGCATTGCGTAGTAGGTGGCATCGCGTAGTGTATAATGGCATCCTTTTAACCCTTTCCAATCCACTGTCTGACCTGTGAAGACATTATGATTTAAGGCTGTACAGCTCCGATGTTGGAAGACGTCTGTCGGGGTTCTCTTACTGTATATTGCCAGTCTCTCTGCTGTCGGAGCCTATCCAACGTGTCACTTCATGCAGTACTGGCTTTAGCCAGCATATAGCGCTATTGTATAACATCAGAAAAAGAGTAAGCCCCGTAGGAAAACCAGGATACAAATTGGATTGGAAAGGGTTAATGCAGTGTTTCCCAAACACAACCTCCCGACAGCTCATGTTTTGAGGATTTCCTGATTGCGCCTATATTCAGTGCCTACCAGGGCATAGCATCATTTAAAACCTTTACTAGAATGTTCCCTTCATAATCTGCCAGACTGCCCACTTACTCTGTGCCCTAGCTAGAATGGACCCATAATGTTTCCCAGACAGTGCCTAGTATGGAGGGCTTGTCTAGGAAGTACCGTCATACTTATTGCTCGTCATGGAGTTGCCCAATAGTCACTGCACATGTACATGCTGCCCCTGCAAGGTGTCTGATACTCACCTCCTCATCCGGATCCACTGCTATGTAGGTGGCCGGTAAGTGTTAGTAACTAATTACAATTCCTCCTTCTGGAGGAAGTAAGCGCCTCAGTACTCTTGGGCGTCACGGATGTAGAAACACTTGAAGGTATTAGGAACAGCTACCCTAGTAACAGCTCTGGCTGCAGGCCAACAAGAATGGCACCATGGAAATCTTCCTGAAGTTATAGTATCTAACTGAGACCATTGACAAATCTGGTGTGACCTTTAGGCATCATTCACACGAGCGATGCGTTTTCACACTGTCCGCGGCTGAAAATCGAAGAATAGTTGGGATTAAGTCGTGGCCAAAATGTGTGTTTTCTTGTCCGTTCACACAAGCAGCTGCTGCGTATATACGCCGCAGTCCGGAAAACCCTCAGTCAGCATAGATCCTCGGAATTACTTCTAATGGCTCAATAGAGCCAGCAGTCATGTTTTCGCAGCATTGGGACACTGCTAAACTCCCTCACCCTACCTTTTTCGGCAACTCCCATTTGAAGATAGGACAAGACCTTTCTGTTCCGGCCATGTACAAAATCGTATTTGCTCGCCAATGTTCTATCTTTTCTGGCACAACGTTTTTACGCTGCTAAAAATCTGTAATCTGAATGACTACATTGGAATCCAATGCTTCAGCGCTTCACGATTTTTTTTTTTTTATTTTTTTTATCGCTGCTAAATTAGGCACATAAAAACACTCGTGTGAATGAGGCCTTAAAGGTTTTGTCCAAGATTAGACAAAGGCCAGCTTGTCCTTTCAGAAGCGGCGCCACTCTTGTCCATTCCTCAGTCCTTCTATTTTTATTATTTATAAAGTTGTATTAAATCTTAACATTTAACGCATTATGGCAACAATGTGCTGCAATGCTGTTAATCGCATTGTCACAATGTGTTACTGCAGTCATGTTAAAGAGTGCTAAATTTGAGTTCTACCAATCAAGGGGTTTGTGACATACTAATGTTGGAGACTTCATATAAAATCCTTCTTCGTTGGTATTTGGTCTCCACTCGAATTGCACACGCGGTTCCTGGCTATCCCAAAGAATGTTTCCGAGGTTGCTCTTTCCCTGGAGACATGCTCCATATATGGTGGTCCTGCCCCAGAGTCAAAAGACTTTGGATTGGAACATACTCCGTAATTTACTCAGTAACATATCACAACCTACGCAAAAATCCATGGGAGGCCCTGTTGAACAAAAAGATCAAGGATATGTCCCCAAATTCTCGAAAATTGATTTCTTTCCTCTTCTTAGCCACTAAACAAACTATTGCCCACTCCTGGTGTAAAGCTCTCTGGACTTCTCTGAAGTTAAACGCCGCATGCACTGGTATCTGATAAACGAAATGCTAACCTCGATAGCAGAAGATAAATATGGTAACTTTCTTTATATATAGACCCCATGGATAAATTATGCCCTTCCTACGACGGGGATGAACCTATTAACCTAAACATGATTACCTGGTGCCTTTGCCCCTAGGGTCAGTGGTCCTGAGAGAGAGGGAATACCCCCCCACCCCACCCCACCATCCAACCCTTCTTTTCCCCCTTTCAAATACTGTTTGGCCCTGGCCAGGCCATTGTTGTTCATTTTATAATGTTCTTCCTGAAAATAGCACTGAAAGCTGTGAACTAAAATAACAATGGAATGCTATTATTCTGTTTATATTCCCTTTCAGAAGATGCAAGGCTTGTGGCTACATTTGTGGATTAGAACTGGAAATCTTTCCATACTGCTGTGCCTTTATATGTATAAATGAAAACTCAATAAAAAGTATTGTTAAAAAAGAGAGTGCTAAATCTGTACCCATTGAACAAAGTTTTGATCCACATACAACGATCCACAAGTACTTTTAGCAACTTTTATGGAATTCATCCTGTAGCCTCACACTAAATTACTGCTCTTCATAGAGGATGTGTATGTTACACATGAAGTATCATTTATGTGTATGACAGAACTCCTCTCCAAATATGAATGCTTGACTATACATCGCTACAGTAAGGGGAGATCTCCAGAGATTCCACATAATGAATCTTATTGCTCTGACTTGAGAGAAACCTGTTGCCCTCCCCCCTTCAGGCCTGTTCGGGGGTCATAAGGACTGGAATTAGGAGTGAGTACTAGGACCAGATAGTGGCCACTTGAACCCCTTAACTAGTGCTCTAAGGTGATTTTACAAGGTTGTCATTTACCTATGGCAACGAGCGACAACCAGCAATGAGCATGTTGATCAGAGGTCATTTATAATGTTTACATGGGCAGATGATTGGTATTACGATCATTCATCCCCATATAGAATGTCTTTGTCGGTGGCACATCTCCACATTTACACGGGAAGGTGTGCTGCCGACCAGCAAGCATTTTTTTTGGCAGCATAAATAACCCAGTCAACCGATGAATAAGCATTTCCTCGTTCATCAGATGCTCAGGGAAATTCATGGTTGATCAAAGGGGCCATAAAGGGAACCTGTCATGTCCTGTAAGGGCCATAAACTAAGTTATGGTGCTGATAGGACTGGGAACAAGGAGTCCGGGGATGTACATTTTATACTTACCTGACTCCCCGTTCTCACAATGTCACCAGGGGAAGTTGGCACTCAGTCAGTCTGTTTGACTCTTTCCTTCAGTCACTCCCATCGAGTACATATCCGCGTGCACTGACTAGAGAGTCAGACTGACTCAAATTCTATATGAATTCTGGCTCAAAAAGTGTCAAAATACACGGCTTTCTGGCGTGGTTTTTACTGTGAATCCGCACATGGATTTTACCCTGTTAATAGGCAAAATACACATGCAAATTCCAACACTGAAAATCGCATTTATGCATGTGGATTTTGCCCATTGACAGGGCAAAATGCACTTGTAGATCAGCACTAAAGACTGCGTCATAAAGGCACTTTTAAAAAAATCTAATTTACCTAGGCAATGCCACAGTGAATTCCGCCATCTGAACATACTCTTAGGGCTGGGTTTCCACGGGGATGGAAATCTCGCACCTTGGCCGCTCCAAAAGCCGCAAGATTTCCACAGAAGAGCCACAGTTCGGTCACCAGCATTCCGTTGTGGCTTTCTCTCCACATAGAGAGGAGTGAGGACGCAATGGGGGAAAAAAAAAAGAATTGACATGCTGCGGCTGACAATTCCGTGCTGGATCCGCCCACCAGTGATGGATTGGCCGCCCAGTGTGGACGAGATTTTTGCAAAATCTCATCCACATGGCTGGCTAATCTCGGGATTAGGAGCCGCTGGCAGATTTGCCGCATGGAATTTCTGCGGCAAATCCGTCCCATGTGAACCCAACCTTAGAAGCATATCCTCAGACTCCTTGTTTCCTGTCCTATAAGTACCACAGCTTAGTTGATGCTCATAGGATGTAAGTGGTTCCCTTTAGGACTCTAATAAAGGGTTTGTCTGGAACTTTTACTAATTGATGAACTATCCTCCAGTATAGGTCATCAATAGTTGATAGTCAGCGGCCCGCCACTCGAGATCCCTGCCATTTAGCTGATTCTTCATCCCACTATAAGTGCGACAAGGCCAGATGTCCTGGATGACCAGGGCCCCAAGTAATAAGTGGCTTCATTCCCATTGAAATGAATGGAAGCGATGGCTTTCATCACACTTCCGGTTCATTATTGCTGTTAGAGCCAGATGTGTAATTAGAAGACATCACTCCCATTGATATCAGTGGTAGTAAGGCCATCTATTAAACTTCCAGCCCTGACCACCGATGATGATGATCGGCCCTGCTACACTGACAGCGACCCAGAGGATCAACTGATTGGCGGGGATCTCATCAACTATTCATGATGTTAGGTCACCAACAGTAAAAGTCCCAGAATACCCTTTTAATGGCCAAAACCTTTTTAGCTATTTTGTTGACATGATGATTTAACAATCAAACCTGGGCTATGCCAATAATCTGTAAGTTGTTTCCTATTATAGAGCTGTTTTTTATACTATCTTTATAATTTTGTGCATACAGTACAAGACAAATTATTGTTTTTAAGTATTCTAATGTGTTTTTCATTTTGTATCTGTCATTTTGATATGATTTGTAGAGTTTTGACTGATCTGGATCCTTTTTTACTCATTTTGTGTACCTTTTTAATGAATGTTATTACATAATATGTTAACCAAGAGGTTATCTAAGACCTCTGTGAAGTTCAAAGTTTATATTTGTTTTTTACAGTGCAGATTTTGGCCTATGTCATATCTAAATGAGCCCAAATTATTGGGGCTATTAGGATTATTAGTCCCAGACAGAACTGATTTAGGTCTTCCAAGCTCTAGCAGCTATGCAGTACATGTACAGCCCATGGTCATAATCGGGCTGCGTGTTCTCCTGCAACTATTTTTCTGTGGCCCCACGCTTCCTAAAAATGAAGTCATTTTACAATTTTGTGAATACCTCTCCTATGCAGAACTGTGTCGTCATGGTTACAGACTACAAACATACTCCGTGTAGTCTGATCCTGCAGTCATACTTACTATCTTATCTGCCCCCCTTCTATTATCTGTAGGTTAGTAAAAAGGAGAGGTCAGAGGAAGTGGACTAACACAGAATGCATATAGATTTACAGATAGATATGATATCTCAGATCTTCACTCTTTGCTAGTTTTATTTACTGAAGCCTTTTATGTATTTTTTGACTTGGTTATGCCAACATTTTTAGTGTAGCTTCACCGGTCCTCTGCACTCTGTGTGACCCCATTTTTTGCGGCTTTGGAATGTGCGGACCCGGTTTATTTCCATTGTGTGTTCTTCCATACTGGTTGTCAGCGCTGGAAAAGATCAAGTCATCGTGGTTTCACTCATCACGGTAAATTACAGACTGTCTTACACACTGTCTGAAACTGATTTTATGTAGCTTTTATTTAGCAAGTATCAGACTATCAATGTGCCCGCACCTGGCAGATGAATGGGCACTATTCAAAACAGCCTTATTTATATTTACTGAAAGAAACCTACTGTCATTTGGCTGATGATTAAAGACCGTACAGGGACTAAACCAAGCAGTCCTGTACAATATCAAATGTGTTTAAAGGGAAATGCCAGCGCAAAGAAACTGTAGAATTCTCGAAATGGTCTTTGCAGGGTTTTTTATGCTAATTTCTGTAGACTAGATTCCTCAGTTGTATTTTATTTAGTCATTGACCATAGAGCTGAAAAAGTGAGTTACCAGGGAAGTACGCAGAAGAGGGGACAACCTCTTGAGAGATTAAAATAAGATGCCTTCTGGTGCCCTAGGTTCCCCCAAGATTCGGAAGTAGGATGGAATTACCACACCCATTGAATCTAGAGTTATTGATTGGGGAAGGGTTCCTTGGCCTCTCCACAGGCCTTGTAGTAAGCTAATGGTGTACCTCTATGAAGTACTACTTGGAACCTTAATAATAAAATTATCTAATTATCTAATCTAATGATTCTTCTCACCCAGGCTTCTATCAGTAGAGACTGTTCATTTTAAAACAGTTGCCTTAAAGGGTTGTGCCAAGATAGAAAGTTTTCCCCTATCCACAATATAGAGAATAACCTGATTAGTGGGGATTCAACCACTGTGCCCCGCACTGATCTCGAGAACAGGGATCCTGAATGGGGAGCGCCAGAGATTGCTGAGCTCTTGAACTCTGTTACCTCCGGTGCTCAGGTTGAAATTATTCTATTGGCAGCACCGTTCTGTTCATATAGCAACATCCAACACCTGTTTCTTAGAAACAGTTGGGATTCTTGTGGTCTAATCCCCACCAATCAAAAAGTTATGCCATATCCTACGTTTTGTCTTAGCACAACCCTTTTAAGGGCTCATACACATGGCCATATTATGTCTCAGTTTTGTATGAAACCCAATGGGGCTGCTATAGAGGTGTCTGAGGTCTGTACTGTACCTCTATAGATCTCTGACTTCACATGATAATTTTCTCTGTCTGATTAAGTGCAGCTTCACACAGGCATATGTGCAATTGCGCACAACTCAGTGAAACATTTTTGCACTTTTTGCGCACATATTGGTATATTTTACTATACTGTTTGTGCTTGCATGGCATAGTTATTTGTGTACGGGACACAACCATGCCCCAATTTAAATGGCTATTTTGCTTAATGAGTTCCAGATGTGTTCTTTTTCCCACAGAATTTTGCAGCGTATTGCGCATCTCCTTGTGCATTTTCACCCACCCCCCCCACATGCACTTCTACGGGGTCCTTTGGTCCGTAAATGCGCCCAAAAGTGGAGCATGCTGTGCTTTTTCTTTATGTGCAAAAAAAGGAAATGTTAGCGAACCCACTAAAATCAAAATACACCCGTGTGAATCCGCCCTTATACCGATATATGGAGAAAAAAGGGGAGACTCGAGCATTTTTGGATGTGGGGAGGGGCCAAAAACTGGGGCGGGGTCGAACACGGCTTGATGCTCGTTCGAGTAATGAGCACCATCGAGTACGCTAATACTCGAATGAGCATCAAGCTCGGCAGAGTATGTTCACTCAACTCTAATTAATACTTCTCTAAGTATCTCAACACCGAGTTCGATGGAGCCTGTACAACAGTCCATAGAGGCTGTGTGCAAGGGATTATGATGAGCTTCAGGAACACTTTGAGTTGCATGCAACGGAATGAACACTTGTAGATGTTTGTGTACTTATTGAATCTTTACACTCCACCCGGTTTTTACATTGCACCCATATTATGGATTTTCAAAGTCAATGTGGAAAAATTGTACATGGAAGTGAAATCATAAACTCCAGTAAGATCAGGTCACTACAATGGCAAAATTCCCCCCAAATCACCACAAATGCCAAAAACAATGGATATAAAAAGCAACAGGAATAGAACCTAGACACCAGCGCCGGATGTGTCCCAGATGTCTGTCTTGTGTGTAGACTGAGCAGAAGGTCGACCGAGCACTAGTAGTGCAGAACAGTCAGGATCTTCACACTCCGACAAGATCCTGAAAGATGATGAATCTTGTATATTTCGCTCTTGATCACCATTTTCTCTGCAGAGCAAGATTTTGTATTTGATTTAACTATTTCCAGTTGCTCACATTCTTCACATCGTTACCTCTCTCCTCTCAGATTGCATATATTCTGCAAAAGCCGACTGCACAGGATCCTGTCTTTCATATTTTGTATGAAGAACGGCCAAACTCTTGAAAGCAAATGTAATAATAAGGAACTTTGGAAAGTGGTTAGTGTGGTTAGAACAAGGGTGCAACCAGACCCAAATTATAGGACGCTCTAGACTTATATGACATCTTTGGCGCCTTGTATTGATACTACTGATGTTTTATCAAGGAAACAGGAAATAACATTGTAATAGGCTGCTTGTGATTGGTTAGTGGAGGAGAAAGTTTCAGGAGGTCACAAATCCATGTGCAGCCAATTATAGAATGGCATGGATGAATATTTTGGTCAGCATCATGTGGCTAGAAATTCCCAGTATATTTTATTCATATGCATACATAAATATAGCATACCTTCCAACTTTTAAAGAATGTAAATAAGGGGACAGACAGCATTTATTTTGTGTTAAGCCACATCCCTTTTATAGCAAGCCATTCCCTTTGTACTCTCTCTAGTGACCCATTAGTGACCCCCTCACAGTAATAGTGCCCTTCAGCTATCCTCTCCCAGTGATAGTAGTAATGTCCTCACATATCTCCCAGTCAATAATGCCCCATTTTATGCAGTAAAATAAAAAAGTATACTCCTCTCTTTCTTTCCTACTTCTGACACTTTAGTTCCCCGCTTATTTCCAGGTGGCATGATCATATCACGTGATCACTGTGATCAATCCCCATACCCATCTTTGGTACGGCTGAGGCCAGTGATTGTTCACATGTGCTAGGCGGCACGTGTTTGCAATACTCAGCAGTGAGCTGAGGACAATAGGGGCACGGCCTGGAGTGACGGGAGGGGTGAACACAATAGGGGTGAGTATAGGCTATCTTTTCTTTTCCTCCCCACCCTGCGGGAAATGGCCCCAACCTCCTAAGCCAGTGTTTTCCAACTCCAGACCTCAGGGACCCCCAACAGGTCATGTTTTCAGGATTTTCTCAGTATTGCACAAGTGATGTAATTATTGTCGGTGCCTCAGACATTGCCACAGGTGGGCTTACTATAGGATATCCTGAAAACATGACCTGTTGGTGGTCCCTGAGGACTGGAGTTGGGGACCCCTGTCCTAGGCCATGCTATTATATATATTGGGTGAATGAAATTCTGCCTAGGAGAGCAGGATACAGAACCTGAAGGTCCAGGAATAGACTCTTCACTCCTGCTGCATTAAAAGTGACTAGAAAATGCAAAGGAGCCTGTACTGGAAGGGGCAGTTAAGAAAGGGGGTGCAATACGACTAGTATACCAAGAGAATGGACATGACACAGAGCTCCAAAAGACACTTACATGTAGTAGCATAGCCTATCAATAAACAAAAAAAGATGATGCACCTGACACAGTTAAGTTGGGTCCACACAATTTTTTTCTGCTGTAAATCTACTTGCAAATGATGCCAAAAACCATAAATGCAGATTGCACTCTGCTATATTGAAGTAATGCAAATTTACATCCTGGAATTCAACCATTTGAAATATTTAAAAAGCACAAAGATGAATAGTAAAATTGTTAGCCAGCCTTATAAAAACTTATGTAGGAAAAATTGTAGAGGGTGCTGAGGAAAAAGCAAATCTATTAAATAGTTGTTTTCATCAATGTCTTCACTCAGGAAAATGAAAAGTTAAGTGAAATGCAGAGTTATAAAGTAAACTCTCCATTAAATGTCACCAGCCTAACTCATGAAGAAGTGCAAATCCACCTTAGCATTGTTTCTTATATTTAAGGACTCTATAATAAAAGGGTCTGTTTTACTGCATTGGCATGCAGGAAATGTGGTGACAATATTTAAAAAGGGGTCAAAAAGTGCAGCTGGAAACTACAGGCCAGTAAGTCTAACTACTATTGTGGGTAAAATGATTGAGGGGTTTGTAAGAGATGCTAGCTTGGAGGACCTCAATGAAAACTGTTGCATAACTCCATATCAGCATGGACATATAAGGGGTTGCTCCTGTCAAACCAATCTGATCAGTATATATGTGGAGGTAAGATCTAGACTGGACTGAGGAGAGTCATTGGATTTTGTATATTTCGATTTTTCCAAAATGATTGATACTGTGCTGCATAAAAAGTTGCTATATAAAATGAGAATACTTGGTCTGTGTGGGAATGTGTGTAAGTAGGTAAGTAACTGGCTCAGTGATAAAAAAGAGAGGGTGGTTATTAATGGTGCATAGTCTGATTGGGTCACCGTTACTAGTGGGGTACAACAGGGGGCTGTACTAGGTCCAATTCTTTTTAATATATTTATTAATGACCTTGTAACAAACAAACAAACAAGGAGAATTGGAGCTCCTAACACAGGAAGAAAAATATGTCATAGGCATCACAGAAACTTTGTGGAATGATACACATGATTGGAATACAAGGCTTGAAGGATACAACTTGCTTATAAGAAACAGACCAAAAAAAAGGGGGGGGGGGTGTTGTGTTGTATGTTAGGAAAGCACAGATCTCCACAGAGATTCAAGCTTCAGAGCATGGTAGTTCTGTAGAAACTTTTTGGGTAAGAATACAAGGAGAGAACAACAGAAAGGACACTATTGTAGGCATTTACTATAGGCCACCTGGACAAGCAGAAGATATTGATGAACTCTTTCTACATCAGATGGCCAAGCTCTCAAAAAAGCACAACATAGTGAACATGGGAGATTTTAACTATCCAGACATTTGTTGGGAATCTTTCTCAGGTAAAAGTAATGGATCCAACAAATTCTTATCCGCTCTTGTTGACAACTTTATCTTCCAAAAGGTAGAAGAGAAAACAAGGGGATCTTCTATCTTGGACCTAATTCGTACCAACAGGGAGGAAATGGTTGAGGAAGTAAGAGTGGCTGGGACCTTAGGAGGCAGTGATCATGCTGTCCTTGAATTTTGGATAACAAGGGGAGGCAGATTCAAGGTTGGATTTCGGAAAGGCAGATTTTAATGAACTTAAAGAGTAGGAAGAATCCAATGGCTGGATGTTCTTAAAGACAGAAATGTCCAAGAAGGGTTGGGAAATATTGTGAAATGAGATTCTCAAAGCACAATTGTTAACAATCCCTAAAAGAAGGAAGAATTGGAAGCATTCAAAGAGACCAGGATGGATAAACACAGAACTTGCACACATGTTAAAAACAAACAAAAATATGTTTATCAAATGGAAAGAGGGGGGAATATCTAAAGAATATAATGCGGTCTACAGAAACTGTAGGGCAAGTGTCAGAAAAGCTAACGCTAATAATGAATTGAGGTTTGCAACAGAGGCCAAAAGCAATAAAAAAAGGATTTTGAGGGTATGTCAAAAGCAAATTAAAAGTCAAAGATGCTATTGGATGCTTAAAAGATGAAAATGGTGAATTGGTTAGGTATGATGAGAAGGCCGAACTTTTAAATTCCTTATTTGTATCTGTTTTCTCTCAGAAAGTTGATGTAACATCAACTGATCCTCCCTGTGCTTTTGGGGGAATAAAAGAATGTAGGCTATCTATAAGCAGAGTGATGGTGGGAGAACACTTAGCTAACTTAAATGATTTCAAGTCTCAAGGTCCAGATGAATTACATCCTAGGATACTAAAGGAAGCAGCGGAGGTAATTGCTGGACCACTCGCCATAATCTTTGAAAATTCCTGGAGAACAGAAATCCCAGAAGATTGGAAAAGGGCAAATGTCCCTACCTTCAAAAAAAAAAAAAGGAAGAAGGTGGATCTAGGAAACTACAGGCCTGTGAGCCTGATTTCTATATCAGAATAGACCTTTGAACAAATTATTAAATAGCATGTATGCTATTTTCCCTAGAAAGTGGAAAATTAGCTTATACCTCATTGGGTTTTCTTTGCCTTCCTCTGGATCAACATTGAAGCATAATAGGCTGAACTAGATAGACATTTGTCTTTTTTCTGTCTAAATACAAAGTAACATGCTGAAAATTTAAAAATCTTTACCTCAAGACAAAAACATTTATTAAAAAAAGAAAAAATTTGAACCCTACAGATGAGATTTGTTAAAATTTAATCCACATGTCTGCTGTAATTACTGTGGATTTTACTCTGCGATTTCAGGACAAAATTCCGCCCCTGGATCGGAGAAGGCGGTGGGTATATCATCTACACTTGTTCTCTGTTATCTGTCCAGATCTGCTCCCTGATTGGCCAATAGCAGCATGGGCCAATTAGAGAGAGGAATAATTGCATCGGTAGTCTAACACTACAGGCTGGACTAGATGGACATTGTCTTCATTCGGCCTTACATACTATGTTACTATGTTACCAATGCGTTGTTGGAATTAGGTAGTCTGAAGGTTCCATCAATCATGTTGGATAGCCAAAAACAGGACCCAAAACAAGCAGAGTAGGCGGACCGCAGACAATAAGTGCAGGTAATTTCCTCTCTGATCCCGGCTCAGAATTTTGGCCTGAACCTTATGGGGGTTGCTTTGAGGAATTTTCAAGAATTACAACATACTGTAGCTACTTTCTTTTAAAATCAGCATCAAACTAGAGCTGCGGTTGGGGAAAAACATGCAGCCCTAGATTGTGTATTGCAATGTGTGAATGCAATCTTCAAATCTCCAATTTACTACACAGTGAACAGGACCCAATAAAACTATCCAGGATATTAGATCTTGAATCAGTTAATTCAACTCATTTAGTTGCAACAGTTGAAAACTGTTTATACAACAGGGGTTTTTCACTTTTTTTCATCTTTTTTTTCTTCTATTAAATGCTGCAGAATTTTCTCAGAAAGAAGCTGATTAGATTGAAGCTTGGTAGCCTTCAGGGACTTGTGTATGCAGCACCTGTTCTAGGTACCCAGCTGATTATCTCTTTGTACTTTTAAACAAAGTAAAGCCACTTGAGACAGGTCTGGTTCACGTTCAATAGATGGAATAGATGAGTTCTAATCAAGGCTGCCCTCAAAGCCCTTGATGGGATTATCTATTGGAGTACAATGAGTATAAAACAATATACAAAACACAGCATTTGATCTCTGCATGAAAAAGCGTTTGAAGTGGAGAGGTTACATTGTATTACTGTATTACACATGGCTGCGGATCTCTGCTGCTTTTTGCCTCAGGCAAAGTCTTACATAGACTAAATTGAGTTTACCCTTGACAAATAAGGGGTACACAATGAAACCTCGAAACTAATAGTGGATCCATTAGGACCATTAATATTACCATTAGACACACTCAAAAACCCCATCTATCACCTGTCCATATGAGTTTTCCCACTATGGTGAATCAAGCTCAGTTGATCACAGGGTATCTAAGGGTTCTTTTACATTAATAGTTGTGACAGCAATAATGAGCGCCTATCAGTGAGCTTGGTGCTCAACTACTGGGCCTTCACACGAGCCGACTGAGAATTAGAGGACAAATGATCATTCATGCAATTGTTGGTATAGAACTTCATCATTGGTGGCACATTTCCCAGTCCGCTCACTCGAGGCGATGTGCCACCAATTATGACCATGAGGGTGATTGGCGGCACCTTCACATGGCCTAATGATAGGGCAAACGAAAATTCCTAGGAACGTTCTTGCTCAAACATCAGGCCATCTAAAAGGCCCTTTAGTTAAGGATCTTCCCTCAGGCTTAATCCTCATGCACATAGCCGTGTTTGGCATGCTGTATTGCAGTACATGGAGTTTCTGCTGTCCTGTACTATGGAGCTGTGGGATACCGTGTACCACTGTACAATGCTCAGTTGGGTGTAGTGGTCAAGCTTTTCTCCCTTAAAATGTAGAGATGGTTCAAGAAAAGAATAGTGCCTTTTGCCCAATAGTTTAGTCTTGTATAAGCAATAAAGGAAAAAAACAAATAACATACTGAGTCCCAGTTCACACCAGTATTACAACTTTCCATTGCTTGGCTCTGTCCTCAGAGCTGAACAACAAAAAATCTAAAGTACCAGATCCAGTCTGTGTCGCACTCGAGCAGCGCGAGATGGACCCTATTGACTATAAAAGAGTCTGCCCGGCTTCAGGCATTCCCTATGATGCTTACTGGACAAAATGGTGCAGCACGCTGTGTTATTTTGTGTGGCACCTTGTGTCGGGTCTGCACCAGAGGCTCTGAATGGACTGTCCTGTGCAGGTGTGAACATAGAATAACATAGTTTGTTAGCCTGAAAAAAGACATCCGTTCATCCAGTTCAGCCTATTATCGCACAATGTTGATCTAAAGGAAATCAAAATAACCCCATGACATAGAAGCCAATTTTCTTCCTTTCAGATAAAAATTCCTTCCCGACTTCAAATCTGGCAATTAGATTTGGATCAACAACCCATCTCCAGTAATCAAGAGAGAATAGCTTATAATATTGTAACACTCAAGAATGGCATCCAGGCCTTTTTGAACTTCAATAGTAAATTTACTACCAAAGTCGATTCTTAAACAACCCAGTCTATTGTCAGAAGATCAAGTTCAATTAAAAAACTACAACAAGTTTATGGGAGAGTAAAGGGAAAGAAGCAAGACCACCAGCAACAAGGTGGACGGAGATGTTAGAGTTCATAGACACTCCATCGAGAAGTCTGAAGACCAAAGCAGAAGACGGGACATCTTGGAGACTCTAATTCAAGTGGTCATCAGAGTTATAAGCAGCCTAATAACTTATGCTATATTCACATCTGCAACTGAGATGCCACTGGTGTCTATTGTGTGATGGATCTTGCAGAGCATGGTGGTTTTCTGTTATGATGAATATGTGGAACAATGCCTAAGGGCTTAAACATATGGGTGTGTTTTCCTACCCTTATACAGCTGTGATAATGCGGGACAAAAATGAAACCACTGATCTCAATAAGAGCTCTTACCCACTTGCATTTTTTTAACGCTGCAATATCACAGCGTTTTTTTAGCACGATTGTCAATGGGATTTTCTAATGTTAAAAACGCATCACAAGTTTGTGCTTTGCAATTTTTGTGCAATGTGTTTTTAACATTAGAAAGTCCCATTGACAATCGTGCTAAAAAAACGCAGTGGTATTGCAGCATTAAAAACATGCAAGAGGGTAAGAGCCCTTAGAGTGTCATTTTCACTGCGGGGATTTACATGAGACCTGTCTTATCTCCCCCCCCCCCCCCCACATAGTGAATATATCGTATGGGGAAGATCGGGCAGCCCTGTCTTCTCGCCTCTTTATTCAAACTCCTGCATTTTGGTGTGGAGTTTGAACTGCCGGCGAGGGAGGAAAAATCTCCCTCGTTCAGATGCAGCTACGCTCCATACTGCTGAACGTATTTGCGCACATGGCAGAGTGTTTTCAGACTAAGACTGCATCTTCCGTCACAGAGCAACTGACCCAAGTCCATGTATGCATCACTGCTTCCATACAAGAGTTTAAGGGCTTATTCACATGAACGAGAAACTCGCATGAGTTTTGTGCGACGCCTGTTGTTTCCTATGGGAACTTGGAAAAAATTCCACGGCACTTGCATGCCATGTGATGTGTACGCAAGTGCCTTGCAATTTTCCCATTGCAGTCTATGGGAAACACTTGCGATTAGAGATGAGCGAGCGTACTCGTTAAGGCAAATTACTCGAGCGAGTATCGCCATTTTCGAGTACATGCCTGCTCGTCCGAAAAGATTCGGGGGCCGGCGGGGGTAAGCAGTAAGTTGCGGGAGTGAGCAGGGGGGAGAGAGAGATCTCCCACCCGTTCCCCCCCTGCCCCCCCGAATCTTTTTGGGCAAGCAGGCATGTACTCTAAATTGGCGATACTCGCTCCAGTAATTTCCCTTAACGAGTACGCTCGCTCATCTCTGCTTGCGATCCTTTCACCCCTTAAAGTACGCACATGAAAATTGCAATTTCACAGAATTTCAATTTCAATTTCAAAAATGCATTGCTATGAAAATTGCATGTTAACAAACTCGATATCTGTCTGGGTTTCTCGTTGTGATATCGTGCTCACCCATGTGAATGCAGCCTAAGGCTACCTACGTGTGAGTGCGATATCGGGCTGAGAAAATCAGCCTGATAATGTGCTCGTTAACGTGTGTTATTACGCGGGTGTGAGGCAGAAATGCCTCCCATCACTTCTGTGAAGTAGCGATCCTCCTGTGCGGCTTTCAGCCGTGTTAAAGGATCGGCAAATGTTCCCCATTTTGTTTTATTGGGTTTTGCTGTCCCATTGAGAACAATGGGCGATGCGTTCTGAGAAATGCAAAAATATGGGAAATGCGCCGATTTTTTTTCTGCTTCGCCTCCCTCAAAAGAATGGAGTTTATATGTGTGCGAGTTTTGTAAGTCTTGCAATGCACCAAAGTCGCAAGAGATTTTCAAAATGTGAAACCAGCCTAATAGGGATGCGTTGTCTTCTTGCAGTTGTAAACTTTATATGACATCTCCCCCTCTTCCTATGGTCCAAACATCTGTGCATTTTCCCCTCTATTGTCTTCTGAGAGAATTCATAGATATTTGTGGGATTTCTTCAGCATTTTCCCTTTCTCACACATCTTGTGGAGACATTGCTTCCTACTCTGATCTCTGAAGAGACCCAATGCAATCCTCTCCCCATCCTGTCTACCATCAGAAACATTCCCTTCTAATCCAGCCATTCACCACGTATGTGAAAAACAGCAGGACTGCTGGCAAATCCACTGGCCATTGTTATATCCCGCTGGAAGTATTGCATCATGGGATATAATCAAAATGGATCAGATGCACTGTGAAGGCCAAGTGGGTTTTGCCAACACTGATGCTTAAACCAAATATGGATTAGATTGCACCCTGCTAGCACAAAGTGTGCTTTGTATTTCTTTGTTATGCAGCACACAAACCGCGCTCCCGGTCTGTGCAGAGAGCAGCAGACACTATGCCTTTTGTTATGTCTTAAAAAAAAGCCAGCCAGCGAAGGATGAGGAATGTGCTGCAGGTAGTAATCTTCAGGCACAAGAGGAGGTGCAGGGAGACAGATAATTAATTTCATCTACTGAAGTTGCTCAGAGGAATGCAAAGTTAAGTCCTTAGAACTTATAGCAGAGACAAATTTTACAACCCCCTCTATAGAGTAACTCCGAGCTGGAAGTCATTCACAATTGGTGCAAAAAGGCAGAATCCTGAACAGGAAAGTGTGAGCGCTCTGCTCCAGGTTCGAATGTGCTGCCACCTTATAGGAGACATCTGTATGAAGACCCCCATAAAGCTCTGAGTCGCCAGGGACCAAGTAAGGGCTCCATCACATCCGCATAAAGGGTTTTAATTTTCCTGCCCTGCTATGGAAGCAGGAAAACGTCACTATCTTATGATGGAACCATGGCGTTGAACAGGCTCCGTTGACTATAATGGGGTTCATTGGGTTTCAGTCTGTCCGTCCGGCATTTTACAGGACGACGTAGTGATGAATGTTGCACTATTTCATCCTATATTTTAATGGAATTCAGCAAAGAAGGTTCCAAATGGAACCTTCAACGCTGATGTGAAGAGACTCTAACTATAGTTTTAGATGCTGGGTGGGCAATTTCCCTCCAATTATGACCTTTTTTACACAAGGGTATGTTTGGTGCATCATACAGGGCCAATGCTACCCTGGGAGTCTATTGCCTTGGGTGTATCAAATACACATGTATTTTAAAAATTCACATGCACTCATTTCATCCGTTTTGCAGATGTAAAACACTCATGAAAGTCTATGGAGTCTGTGTAAATACAGATGCATCTGTATAGTAGGGCATCCAAAATTCGAAGAGATGTTACATCATCCATATTCCTCCTTAGAGGTCAGAATATCAGAATTGCTTCTCTGTAATACTGATGCAATATAATCCATAATACTGACATATTGCACATATATAATGCAAACGGCAAGAAGTATAAAATGGGTCCTGCGGCTGTTTGATTCACAAGCATGGGTTCCTAAAGCTGTACCCAAATAGATAGAAGGGAATAATATTTCTGCAGACTGCTTTCTTCATAAGCCCAATGAACTTCCCACTTGGCACCAGATTGCCTAAGAGCATTTGCAGGCCCATCACTCTTTGAGCTTTTATTTAAGGACATATCCCTCAGTTAACCACGTACCACTCTTGGCACCGCAGCCTACCTCATATGCTGCTCTCGAGCATAATGTTATCTCTCCTCCTAAGCTCTACACACTTGGCCAGACAGTCAACTGTGGAGAAGAGCAGTGGGGCAGACCCATCCAGTTCCCCATTCAAGCAGCCAATGCCTGTCCTGTTTCAAGAGTCAGGACAGCTCTCCAAAGACCAGGACAGAAGCAATAGGTGCATGAGGTAATGCAGGATGCTTGAGAAAGACGCCGTAGAGCGTTGAAACGCGTTGCATTCCCACCTTGTGTCTATGTCTGTCGCAAAAAAATACTTTTTTGGTTGTAACCTTGGATGGACTACTTTAAGGACCGCAGGGAACGTTTTGTTTTTACTTATGGTACACTTCAGCACAGTGCCACTTATTTGAAAGTTGGAATATATTCCCCAAGCCAGCTCTCCTGGATCCACAGGATAAAGACGGGTGACAGAGGTCCACCACGCATTGAAGAGCAAACTGGGATATTGAGGTGCTGGTGGAGTGTTCCTTCCTGGAGCCTCCCCTATGCACCGTGTAAGTCCCCCTCCCTTTTTACCTATATACGATTAGCCTCTAGCGGGGCAAATCCTTTATCTCATACTGTAGAGCTCTGTCCACATACTGGTTGTCTTATGATCAAACTTGGGACAAAAAAAGAAAAAAAGTGAAAAAACTGTAAAAAGTAAAAGAAGTCGAAACCCTACTTTTCCCTTTACCAAATAAAAAAAATCTGCACAAATTTGATTTTGTAACATTCATAATGATCCACAAAGAAAAGTTAGTACATTTTTTTAACCTGCACAGCGCACAACGTGAATTAAAATAATGAAAAATATGGCAAAAATAGGTAACTGTAAATGTCACCTTAAAAAAAATGAATAGTAAGCAATCAAAAAGTCATGAATCACAAAATTGTACCAATAAAAAGTACAACTCATCCCACAAAAAAAAAAGAAAAAGCAACCTCAAATAGCATCGTGGATGGAAAAACAATGTTAGGTGTCTTTGAATGCAACGATACAAAGAAATACACTTTTTTTTAAGTAGGAGAGTGAAAAAGTAGAAAGATATTTAAAAAGCTATATACATTTGGTATTGATGTAATCATGCTTACCCACAGAATTAATTTATCATACTTGTACCACATGATGAAAAACAAAAATAAATAAAAAGACCAGAATTGCAGATTTTGTTACTATTGACTCTGGAAAACAACAGAGTAAAAATTGATCAAAAAGTCATATGTCTAGCTAAATGAAGACTACAGCTCATCCTACAATGAATAAGCCCTCATAGAGCACCATCGATGGAAAAATACAAATGCTATGGCTCTTGAAACGTTGCAACACAAAAGAAAAAAAGACTATTGTAGTGTACAAAAATAGCAAAACATAAAAAAACTATATAAAACTTTCATATTTTCACATTATTTATTCTGCATGCTAAATGCCGTAAAAATTAATATAAAAAACAATTGTGGAATTTCTTTTTTTTTTCTTTCCCAATTCCCCAAAAAGTAATAAAAGTTATACAATACATTATATGTACCCAAAAATGATGCCATTAAAAAACACAACTTGTCCCACAAAAATACAAGCCCTCATACAGCTATATCAATAAAAAAATAAAAAGCTATTGCTCTAGGAATGCAACAACCAAAACCCTGAAAAACAGGTTGGTCATTAGGGCATAAAATGGGCTTGTTACTAAGGGGTTAAGATTTTGGATGAGCGAGTATACTCGCTAAAGGCAATTGCTCGAGCGTGCATTGCCTTTAGTGAGTATCTCCCCCGCTCGAGACTGAAGGTTCGGGTGCTGGCAGTGGGCAGGGAGCTGCGGGGGAGAGCGGGGAGGAACGGAGGGGAGATCTCTCTCTCCCTCCCCCCCCCCCCGCTACCTCCTGCTGACAGCCGCTACTCACCGCTCCCCCGCGCTGGCACCCGAACCTGCAGTCTCGAGCGGGGAGATACTCGCTAAAGACAATGCTCGCTCAAGCAATTGCCTTTAGCAAGTATACTCGCTCATCTCTAGTTAAGATCCATATCAAGCGCATGTTGGTTGGATGTCACAAATACCGCAGGTAATCCTCTGCTTTCTTTACCTATTGAAAGGATATTAAGTTCACATCGTCCGTGATTACATGTTGGAGTGCAGCAGACAAAAGCGAACCTCATAAACTCTACTTCATATTGGCTAAACCTATAGACAGAGGGCATTTATAAGGCCTGTGGAAAACATGGAGACTCTCTTACGTCTACCCATAGAATTATATTACAGGATGAGTTGGGTCATTGAAGTTACAGAGGCTAATAGAAGGTCTTGCTTATGGCACAGAAGCTCTTAAAGGGAATGTATCATCAAAAAAGTGCGACGGGCAACAAGGTCAGTCTGTCCTCGTTGACAGTTTTGATAAATGAGACCCCAGTGACTACTAAAACAAATCTAATTAGGGAAAATAATTAAGTGTGTTTGGTTTGGGGAGAAGAAAATAAACAAAACATGAAAAAGTGCAGAAACCAAAATGTCCAAAAATGAAATTTGCACTCAACCTTCAATTATTTCCGCACAGTGGTTGTGGATCTATTGTGCCTTAGAACTGATTTGACTCGGGCCAGATCCAGGGGCAGCACTCGAGGTTCCCCTCTTTTTACCTTTGAATCCCACTGATTGGGATCTTTTTTTGCTGCAAGGAACCCCAGACCATTACCCTGGAAATAGTCTCAATTAAGAGGCAGCTGTCGCAGTTGGTCAAGTTTTTCCATATTACAGTGCTGGAGGGTGTAGACAGAGGCGTAGTTGAGGAATAGGCTGAGATAGGGCAGGTGGATAACTTGCATCGTACCAACTTTTGTCTGTTGTTTTTAAATAAGGAGGAATATTGGAATGAGGATTTTTTTTTTCCGCAAATTTCTAAAATGACCTTCAAAATTTGATATCACGGCAGGTTTTTTCACAACGTGTGTGTTTCTCGAGGGATGTAATGAATGTGCAAGAAATAGATATATATAAATACATAGCTGATTACGAAAATGAAATTGCTTTATCTGTATCGCGGCAAGATTTGCCGCACTCACAAAGCCTAAACATGAGAGATCTTGGCACTCCAGTATGACCCATACCTCACGCTACCTCTCCCATCATTAGTGACCGTTTGGTTGTTTCTTTGTGGCGTGTACAATGGCTTCACGTGGTTGTGTCAATCATCCAGACATATTTTGCTATAGCTGTGGCTGTTATACATACGACAGGAAAATAGAGGCAAAATATTACGTCTTCTGTGAAAAATGCTTATTTTCAATACTTTGGGATTAAAACTAGCAGATCAGAACAAAGCGTGGGCTCCTCACGAGGTGTGCCATGCATGTGTGGAGGGGTTGAGGTGTTATGGAACTGGAAAAGTGGAAAAAGGGAATTCATGTCGTTCGGTGTACTCATGGAGTGGCATGAGCCAAGAAATCAGTGACGACTGCTACTTCTGCACAATCAAGATCATGGGCCGTACCCATAAGTGTAACATTGTGTGTCCCAATATGCCACCTGCCATGAGACAAGTGCCCCATAGTGAATCCATCCCTGTGCCATCCCCATCCAATGTCAAGCCCCCAACAGACACCAATTCAGACTGTGATACAAGTGATCAGATGTACCAACCAGACAGTATGGAGGATGAAACCCCAGTACCATTAACCCAGCATCAACTGAATGATTTGGTTCGCGATCTGAATTTACCTAAAGATGCATCAGAGTTGTTAGGATCCCAACGTCCACAAAAGAATTTACTGTGACCTAATACGAGATTCTCCTGTACACACACAGAGAAGCAGAATTGCTTCTGTTTTTGCTGAGGAAGGCGGTTTGGTATATTGTCGAGACATTCCGGCAGTCATGAAACACTTCAACATTAACTACAATTCAGGAAAGTGGAGGTGGTTCATAGATCCCAGCAAATCCAGTTTAAAAGGTGTTTTATTACACAATACTAACATCCATCTATTCCAGTAGCACATTCTGTGACTGAAAGACATACGAAAACCTTACATTTCTGCTGGAAAGTGTGCAGTACAAGCTTCATGAATGGTGTGTGTGCGGGGATTTCAAGGTGATTGCAATAATGCTCGGCCAACAAGCAGGCTACACCAAATTTCCTTGCTTTTTGTGTGAATAGGACTCCAGAGCAAGGACTGAACATTGGGTTCGGAAGCAGTGGCCACTCAGAAGTACCTGGTGAAAAAAACATTTTGCGGATCCTCTTGAAGGAAATTCTGCATGCATTTTTAAAACTGACACTAAGTAGCAAAGTGGACGAGATTTGCAAAAATCTCGTTCACACGCTGCCCACTGTCCCCTGTGAACAAGCCGCACGGAAACTGACATGCGACTTGGAATTCAAATCCGAAACACGTCAATTTTGTCCGTTTCTGCTGCGGACTCTCTTCTCTCTATGGGGAGATATTTCCACAGTAGAATACAGGCTGAAAATGGCGGGGGTTTTAAAGCTGCCTTTCAGCTGCGGAAATCTCGCAGAATTTCTGCGCAGTCTGGCTGTAGACATTCCGCGAGATTTCCGTCTTGTGTGAATCCAGCCTTAGGCCGGATACACATGAGCATATGTGTATTTGCACCATATTTTTTGTTCATTGGGCTTTAAATTAAATTAGCACGCAAAACAGTTTTTTTTTTTTTTACTGCGCTCTTTGCACGTGCAAAAAACCCCGCAGTCACGGTCCTGTATATTGAAATGGCTAAATAGCCTAATTAGTTTCATATGTTCTATTTTTCTGCGCAAATGCATAATTGTTTTGCATGACGTAATTGCGCATATAAAATACGTGTATGTGAATGAACCCACTGCAATAAATGGGTTCTATTCACTGCATATTGCGCACCCAAATTTTGCAAGCACAAATATGCCTGTGTGAATCTGACCTAAGTCCAGTTTCTTACCTTGTATTCCGAGCACCTGTCATACAGACATGGTCCCGAGCTCAGAGTATCATGGATCCCAATGATGCTCTAAGTTTGGGTCAGTAGAGTCGCTGTTGGGCAGAGACATAAATGCACCTGTAATATGCTTGTATGAAACTAGCAGTACAGCTGGGGGGACAGACTTATGACAGACATGCATGAGCCCCATGCATAGGGGCTCATGCATGGGTCCTATTCTAACTGATAGAAGCCATTTATGAGACTCTTACAGTGTTCCTCCACAGATAGTTTACCAATTCTGTCGCTGCAATTCCTTTCTCCTGCCTGATCTGATTCTAAGTCCCAAGCTCATGTTTTCACTCACAGCCATCAGAAACACACAAAGTGCAACATTTTATATTTTCTTAACAATGTATTTACAGAATGAGATATAAAAAAAGGCAAAAAATGTTCAGATTTACAAATCAGCAAATATCTGGAGGTTTCCATGAACCCATCGTGAATTCACACTTTACAGCAATTTACATTACTTGCTGGGCCTCATACAGTGGTTTTCTTGTCCACAGAAAGCAGAGCTTCCGCTTACCAGCATTGGAAAAGTGAAAGCAAACTTCTGATTCTTTGCTATGGACATCAATGCCACTAGTTCTCCGAGGCCGTGTTAATACATAAAGTCCGTAGTATACAAAAAGCAGGTCAGACTATACACATATATACAGAAACACCCGGCATGGGATTATTCTTGTCTTTACAAGGGATTTCCTTCATTGTTCTGCTGGAAGTAAGACACCTGTATTTGATTGGATTTACTTGGGAAGATTTATTTAGTAAATCTGATGCAAAGGAAAAATGGAGTAACTGTAAAAGAAACGTGATTATGCCTTTTACACATAGTATAAACCCTTCCTGTTCAGAACATGTCAGCACCTCCATCTAATCTGCAGCAACTACACGAAGCTTCCTGTCCGTATGGGCTGATATACCTGCTGAACGATCTGAACACATAACAGAAGCTATGCTAAAACAAACTGCTGTAGTTCTGAAGGTCAAAGGAGGTCCAATGTGCTACCAGATGGGGGTCTCTAATAAAGTAGCCATTCAGTGTATAATTCCTCATCTCAAAGTAATATGCAGGCAGACTAGGTAGACCATGTGGTCTCATTCTCCTGTGTCTACATCCACTGGATAAAGTCAGCACTTTGCACTACTTGTGTCACTCCCGTCATCCCTTCTAGATTGTAAACCCTTATGGACAGGGCTCCTTCTCCATTTGTATCATTATTTGGTGATGTTCATTTGTCATTTTGGTTTTTTTTTCACTGCTTTAAGATAAAGTGTTGAGGAATAAAGATTCCTAGTAGTATTATTATTCTGATTATCAGAAACATTCATTGCTGGTCTCCTACAAGGCCCAAATCATCGGCCTTCTGGGATCAGGCAGAAATACTGGACCATGTGCTACCTGCTTCAGCGGATAACCACTGAGGAGACACAAATTTCATAAACAATCATCTACTAATTAAAATAACGATGTTCTACCAAATATTGTAAGTAAAAGGATGTTTTCTTAAAAAAAACTATAATAGGACTATAAAAAAAAATAAAAACATGACCTATCATACAATATATCACTTCATATAAAAATCTACATACATTATATAAATGGTGCTTAAAGAGAAGCTGTCATTGGACAGAATCACTGGTGCTGGATGTATAGCTCTTAGGTAACGGCCCCGCTGAATCGATTTTTTTTCCCCCCCCTATATTCACTTTCCTTCACCCAAACATCTTCTTCTTTGGTTTGGCTCCCAATGTGTCAAGTGGGCAGTCCCCACTGCTCATTCTCAATGGGTGATGTAGGACTGTCAATCAAGTCTAATGTCACCCATTGAGAGAGAATATTGGGGACTGCCCACTTGACACATTGAAGGCGCTTGAAGCTGGGCCTAAGAAGAGCCTATCTGAGTGAAGGGAGTTGAGTATGGAAAAAAAACAGGGATAGCCTCAGCGGGGCCGCAGCTGCCGAGCCATACATCCAGCCCCGCTGATTCTATCCACTGACAGCTCCGCTTTAATGACAATACATATGATGGTGTCTCAGAAATATAACCATTTCGATATGTGTTCCTCTGCATAAAGGGATTGGATAAGGGTCCAACATGAGTGCATTACATCTAGAAAAGGTCAAATGTATAATAGATTACCATGGCTCCACCCGGCAAGATGTACCGGGTAACAAATGTAACAGCTTTGGATGGCAGTTGACGTATTGATCAGATTGGAAAGAGTTGTAATGTGCCGACCTCATACAATACTCATTTAATTGCACTGTGCAAACCCCATAAAAAATAATGGGAACTGTGCTTTAAATATTTTTGCAGTCCGATGAAGATGAACTATATAGTTCAATGAAGGTCATCACATAAATAATTTAAAAAAAAATCACATTTACATTCGGCTTCACAATGCACTTCAGTCCTGCTCTGGACTTCTCCAGTCAGCTTGCTCCAGTAGTTACTTTTGTGTAAGTTTCCTAGCATTTCTCCATGTATATCCCAGTACATACACATCCTCAGGTCCATATTGATACCTTAAAATGTCTTAAGGATGAACAACTGGCCACACATCAAGCTGATTCGAAGAAAATGTGGAGACGTATTCTATAAAGAACCTTGTGGCACATATATCTCCAGGTGGAGGACCAAGACGTCAATCTCCACATGGGTGTTCTAGATGTAGATCTCCAAGTAGATCTCCAGATGATGGTTGGCTGATCTAGAACTAGGCCTCTGGATGATGGATATTGAAGTAGATCTCACTCAGCATTCCTGAAAATTAATGACATGATATAAATGACTCTGTATAGAGTAAAAGTAAGTACAAAAGTATCTATATACCAAACATCAAAGGGGAACAGTCACACCAAGCAGCAAGGGCTTATTCATGCAGGTAAGCCCGTATATTGTATACAAAATTGGATGCAAAAGGCATCAGGCGGCACACAGATGCTGGGTGCGCTGTCTGATATCAATGATCTCCTAACATCTCATGGGCAGAATAGGACATGACACAATTGTTTTACATGCAAACCTTGGTCCATAGTTTGTACATGGCTCGTACGGGTGAAGCACATGGTTGTAAGGGCTTTCCCCTGTGACAGTGAGCAGCTAAAAAAAAACTGTTTGCAAATCCAGCCTAAATTGCCTCATGGTTCTTTGCCATGAAGCTAATGTTATCTGCACAAGGAGCTTGGAGACTTTTTCACAGGTCAACGATTGGGCAGAAAAATTTGCTTCGTCTATCACTGTCCTGCATAAAAGGGCCAGCGGGTTTGCTTGTTTGTTGGCTGATCTGGTCCTTTATGCAATCATTACAATGCTCTCTCCTTGATGGCACATCTCCACATGTAGACGGCAAGATATGCCGCTGACCAATATATTCAGTATGGGGTAGAAAGCTCATAGCAATAATTGTTTATACCCACTACAGATAATATGCCCATAAAGACAAAAGGAATGAGTACTGACCGAAATGCTGATTTGTCTGTCATCTTTCGTTATCTGCCTATGTAGAGCCCCCCTAATCCTTTCCAATCAAGTGTCGGCCCTCGTCAGAAATTAGGATTTCCCTACGTAGCTTTTATGTCAGACGAGGGTCGACACGTTTCTAATAATATGCAGAACAGCGCTCCGAAGTCGGAGGCTGTACTGTATATGTATGTAACAGTATATAGGATGGCGCTATGATGTTGGAGGCTGTTCTGCATATATATGTTACGCTGTCCTGTATGCTGCAATACACATATGCAGAACAGCCTCCGACATAGGAGCACTGTCCTGTATACTGTAGCATACACATGCAGAATAGCCTCCGACATCGGAGCGCTGTCCTGCATAGTGTTAGAAACGTGCTAGCCTTCCGCCAACATCGGACCTATGCAGAGAAATCTTAATGTCGGACGAGGTGCAACACTGGATTTAGAAAGTGTTCAGTAAAAAAAATATATTGCTAATAAAATCATTGTGACAGATCATTTTCATGTCTTTCTGTTGAGTACTTGATAGAAATCCACAATGCACTTTCCCACCCAAATAAATAAAAACTGGGGAGCGTGCAGATGTCAGCTAAATTGGATTGGAAAGGGTTAAGGCCAATTTCAGACAACTTGATCCATGTTTTGCAGACCATAATGTAAATCTAAGTATCTATTCACATGGCTGTGAATTTTGTCCGTTTTCGCCTGCGTATTTGCATTCACTGGCAAAGTTTTCTATTGGACAGTTACGGAGCTGTATTTGCCCTATAGAAAATAAAACCAATGACAGCACATAGCGATCAAAAACTAATGAGTTACAGCTGTAATGTGATCTGTAACATGTTCATATTACGGATCTGTATTACACACGTGTGACAATATGATCGACTGAAACAGGTGTAAGACTGGATGACATTGATGAAGCCACTTCACCTGATTCTCCGCTTGGACACATGAAGGGTGCTCTTCCTCAGGCTGGCTTCCTTCAGCTCCTTGACACGCATCCAGCTCTGATAAATGAAGATGTTTTGAAGCCTTCGTCTCGGCACTGATACTCTGCACGCTATTTGTGTGTAAAATACTTGGCTGCTCTGTATCTCTGTTCAAAGTGTCTGCATCTCCTCCTATTAGCTCCGGATGTGGCTCGCAGACAGGAGTGCTAGCGCTGCCAGGAGGTGTTTGCATAAGAGGCCAAGTTTCTGCAAGCTCTCTGCAGGCCGAGTGTGAAGTGGGTCCAAAATATGCTGGAATCATGTCCGCCGCAGAGTCCACGTTCCTGAAAAAGCAGCAGTTATTAGAAATGTCCCTAAGTGCTTCTAAATATTAGCTTGCACAAATCTGTCGCCTACGCAGTCACATAGAGCCCACACAGAGCTCATCAATTAAATAGGAATTAGGAGCATCCGCTCCTCGGTGATGGCTCATAGCTCCAGAGTGGGCAGGATGTATTCTTATTTATTCTGGTTCAGCCAAAAATAATCCTGCCTCCCTGCGTCTAGGTGACGGACACAGCGAGTTAAAACAGTCTATCAAGTGACAAAGAATGTCAGGAAATAATCTGGTCAAGTCCTTGAGCTAGGAAACCATGTAAAGTCTTCGAGCGGTACCAAAGCGGCTTGAGCATTTTTTTAGAAACAGTTATAGCCCCATCCTGGAAAAAATAACCCCTTCCCACCCCATGACATACGTATATGTCATCATCAGGAGGGGGCTAGAGCAAAATGGCATACATTTACAGGATACAAATGGCACAGGCTCAGGAGCTGAGGCCTCCCCATCAGCAACAGGTAGGTAAAGGTAAAGTCCCCGATGCAAGCGCCGAGTCATGACTGACTCCTCGGGTGACGTCACAACATGACCTTTTCTTGGCAGACTGTTTTTGTGGGGTGATTTGCCACTGCCTTCCCGAGTCATCTTTTACCCCCAGCAAGCTGGGTACGGACCTCAGAAGTATGGAAGGCTGAGTCAACCTTGAGCCAGCTACCCAACCCAAGCGGGGATTGAACCCGCAACCATCAGGTCATGAGTGAGAGCGTAGGACTACATTTCTGCTGCCTTAAAACTCTGCTGGTTCAGAGAACTTTAGTTCCGACCATTAATCTCATGCTAAGATGAATGTTGACTATGTAAACAGTTAACAGAGAAAGGGCGCTCTCTCTGTGATGTCATTGGCCATATAATTACGGAGGGCCAATGCAACTAGAGGCCTAATAATGGCCTTTGGTTCTGCCCTGGTTGGTGTTGTTAGAAAAAGAGGTAATACACTGTAGTAATAAAGTCTTGCAGTATATTATCTGAGTGATCATAGCATTGCAGGTTCAAATCCCCTACAGGGACATAGAAAAAATAAATATTCAAAGAAAAAATGAATGAAAAATAAGTTGCTTTTTTGTTTTGCCAAAAATGTTTGGTATTGCGCCATCCATAACGACCAGGACAATAAACCGAACAAACCTTTTAACCCACACGGCAAACACTATAAAAATAAAGCAAAAGGGAAAAAAAGAAATCAAAAAAGTTATGTGTATCCCAAAATTATACCATTAAAAACTACCGCTCGTCACACAAAAAAACAAGCTCTCACACAGCTTCATTGATGTAAGAAAAGTCATTGGTTTTTTGAATGCAGTGATGCCAAAAACAAAATTATTTTTTCAAAAACAGGGATTTTATTGCACAAAGGTTGAGGAACCTTAAAAATATATTATTTTGGTATCGACGTAATCTTACCGACCCGCAGAAAAAAGTTGTCATTTATACTACATAGTAAATGCTATAGAAAAAACTATGCCAGAACTAATGTGTTTGTAACCCCCCCCCCAAAAAAAAAGTTATAAAAGTTATATGATACATTACATGTACTTCAAAATGGTACCAATAAAATCTACACAATGAACGAGTCATCATACAACTATGTTGATGGAAAACTTTAAAAGTTTTGGCTTTCGAAAAATGGAGATGAAAATCCACAAAAATCTGGATTAAGTATGAATACATAAGGGTCTTATTTGTAAGGTAAACCCACTTACCCCTCGTACAGCGTGCTATGTGATGGGAATATACAACCATGTTCGATGCTGTATGTCTCCTCACAGCACAGTGATGGAATCAAGTGAACAGGGCCTAAGGGGGAAAAAACGCAATATCTAAGGATGATTACTGAAGCCACTTCTAATGTCTCCATATTGGAGAATTCAGTACATCATAGATTTATAGACTAGGGCTAACCCATAAGTTTCCACCAGTAACTTCACACACTGGACAGACATGAATTGCGCCATGTTCAGAACGTTTGCATTATTAGAGGGTTATCCATAATTATTAATAAAAAAGGATCTACTTATTTTGCAGAAACAGCACCTCCCTTGTCCACCATGTTTGCCACTGCTGTTAGGCTCCTTTTAAGCTGGTTTATAACTAGTTATTTTATATCCATTGAAGTAAGCCTCTGTTCACACTGGCAATGGGATGGTAAAGCATTTATTATATCAGTCTTGGATCCTGTAAAAATTGTACCCAATAGGTCACATGTGCAAAACTGAAGGCCTTCGGGTCGGATCCGGCCCACCACATCATATTATGTGTCCGTGAGGTCCAGAAGCAGAAGAGCTGCTTTTAGATAGTAGGCTCCTGAGTTGTTCCGGGAAGACCCTCTAGTGCACCATGGACTTGTTTGGAGCCTGCTGCTGGCTTCCAGGATTGTGGCTGCTATCTTGGTTCTACACTGCGACGTTGGGTGCAATGCAGACTAAGCGAATGTGCCTGTTACTTCAGCTACCAGAGCCTTTGCTGTGCAATCCCCTGTCTGCTTCTCCTGCTAAGCCTATCCTGCAATACAGCATTGCTTGCCGGGGCTCAGACTATGAGTCGGCTTGTACATCCTGGTTGGTGCTCACTACCATCCTGCAAAGGACAGTCTGTTCCATCCTGTCTGTTCATATCTGTGAGCTTGCTGCACAGATCAAAGAGGACATTGTGTTATACTGCTGCTGCGTAACTCAGTGAGTAAGGGTTCTGTCTTAAGAAATTTTGGGGGTATCTTTCACCAAGTTCTGCTAACTCCCATAATTTTTTCTTTTCTCTGGCTGCCTGGCAGTTTAGAGACAAGTGTGTGTGTGTTGGGGGACTTGTGCCCCAATTTTTCTTGACTAGAACAATGCTCTGGTTCATCTTTTCTCCCCTCTCCTTCCTTTTAATATATCCTTAAAAATACAGTCTTAAAATTACAAAAGGCCCTTTGAAGGCAACCATAATGCTGATATGTGGCCCTCGGTGAAAATGAGTTTGACACTCCTGTCCTGTAGGTGATTGAGCAGACCTGAATGTCAGTATCTGAACCACAGCAAGTGAACTTATTACTTACCACAGGCCTGTGGCGGCTCTTGCTGGCAGCGACAATATGTTCTATGTGGGAGCTCGGTGACTTGTGGTCTGTCAAAGCACAAAAGTTCTGACCCAGTGTACTGCACTTCTTGAGATCGGCTAGACCCTGTATAAGAGAGAGGAACATGAGAAACACAATGAAACCCAATGTGCAGCTGGGATTATGTTATGTCTTTCTTTATATATTTCTATATACATGTACTAGTAAATAGTAAAGAAAGGAAGGGAGGCAAAGGAGAACAGGAAGGAGGTAACAGAGGCAAGGAAGGAGGAAAAGGAGAAATGATGGAAGGGAAGTAAGTAAGGGATAGAGGGAGTAGTAATTCTGCATCGTCGGAATACCAGTAACCTGAAACAGACCGTTGATACGCAACTTCTCCCTGAACCCCACTCAATAGACTGGTTGTTAAGCATTGTGTTTCTAGGAACCAGAATGTCAGACACTGATATGGGCAGTATATCGCTGAATTGTACTGTCCTGACAGCACAGAAGACTTAGGCTGGGCTCACACAGGGCGGATTTGCTGCCGAATTTTGCTACAGCAAATCTGCCTGCGGCCTCTAATCCTGGGATTAGCCAGCCCTGTGGACGAAATTTGTCAAAAATCTCATCCACACAGGACGAACAATCTGTCATGGCAAAGCTGGCTCTGCGTCGCGAATTCCCAGGATGCAGCATGTCATTTCTTTTCTATTTTTCGTTGTAGCCTCGCTCCTCTCTATGGGAAAGTCGGCCGCAAGGGAAATGCCTGCGGTGAAGCCGCTCCAAAACCCGCGGCTAAGTGTCGCGGGTTTTGAAGCTGCACTTATTCCGTGGAAGTCTCGCAGTTTTTTGCTGCGGCAACACCAACAGATTTCTGCGGTGAAGTCGTCCCGAGGGAACCCAGCATAACAGTAGTTTGGTAGAAGTCACATATTCATTACATCAGACTAAACAGATTTTTCTAAAAATATATTTAGATGTAAAAACACTAAGATTTACATCACTATTAATAGTAACATAGTATGTAGAGCTGAAAATAACACATATCCATCCATCTACTTCAGTCTATTATCTTCCAATGTTGATCCAGAGGAATGTAACCCCCACCAATGAGATAGAAGCCAAATTTCCTTGTCTCAGGGGAAAAAAAATTTTGGCAATCAGAATAATCCCTGGATCACGGACCCTTCTGAAGTAATCAGTGACTATAACATGCAATACTGTTACACTCAAGAAAGGTGTCCAGGCCCCTCTTACACTCTTTAAGTGAGTTCACCATCACCATGTTATCAGGCAGAGAGTTCCATAGTCTCACTGCTCTTACAGTAAAGAACCCCCTTCTATGTTGGTGTAGAAACCTCCTTTCTCTAGACACAATAGATAGTTGGAGTGATCTCTGTATTGTCCCCTGATATATTTATGACATTGAAACACAGCCAGCCTAGGATTTGTGCTTGAGAAAGAAGCGACATTGGCTCCGAAATGTGTTGCCTTGTATTGTATGTAAATAAATATTCACTTAATTCAAACACTAAGAATTTGCCGCCGTCTTATGACTATCTTCTGTTGACTACACAGGAAGTTCTTCTCAGATAATTCTTTCTACGTCACTAGATATTTTGGTGTTTTTGGTGTCTATTGGGTACCCTGAGCGCAGGGGTCTTGCTTGTCTTTGATATTTGCTTGTCTGATATATTTATACGTAATTATTAAGTCGCTGCTCAACCATCTTTTTTCTAAACTAAATAACCCCAATTTTGATAACCTCTCTGGTTATTGTAGTCCGCCCATTGCATTCAACAACTTAGTTGTCCGTCTTTGAAACCACACAAGCTCTGTATTCTTTGTGTGGTCAGACTAGTGACTAGTAAAGAGGAAGAACCTTGTTCTCTTCATGTGCCCCTAGATCTCTTTTGATGTTCCCATGATCCTATTGGCCTTGGCAGCAGCTGCCTGACACTGGTTGCTCCAGTTAAGCTTACAGTTAACTAAAATCCCCAAAAACTTTTGCATGTCAGTGTTAAGGCACCTTTACACAGGGCAATTATTGCCTGAATTATTGCTGGAAACTGCGAATTTGGGCGGTAGATGCCCTGTATAAAAGTCGCCACTGAAAGGGCACTAAACAACAAATTGCTCATTTGTTGGAGCGACCAGAAGAGATCTCTGTCCACTGCACCTCCATTCACAGAATGACTATCACTCCTGAGTAAAAGCACAGGAGCGACAGTCGCTGGGACAGCTGTCGAACGCTAATGCACCCGACAGTTATCTGGTGCAAAAAGGGACTTTTACGCACTGATTTCCCATTTAGCGTGTAATGGTGACATGTATTTCCCTGCCCATGTGCATAACCTTACATTAATCAGTGTTAAACCTCATCCGCCTAACTTATCAAGATCCATTTGCAACCACCTTCTCTTGTGTTAATTACTTAGTTTTGTATCATCTGCAAACATTGATACTTTGCTATACAATCCTTCTACCAGTCATTAATAAATACATTAAAAAGAATAGGGCCCAATACTGCCCCCTGTGGTACTCCACTAGTAACGGTGACCTAATCAGAGTATGTGCCATTTATAACCACCCTCTGCTTTCCATCACTGAGACAGTTACTTACCCACTTACACACATTCTCGCCCAGACCAAGCATTCTCATGGTATATACCAACCTTTGAAGGAGGTCCAGCACATCAGGAATCACATGGAGAAGCTTTATTATGCAAGACAGTAGGGGTAAAAACTATACGGAGGTCACCTAGCTTCTTTGTGTGATTCCTGATCTTCCCTGAAGTGCATGAATCTAAAGAGCCGGCCTGTTTCCATGCACTGAAATCATATAGCAGTGTTCATGCTGGTGAGCTGACGCCCTGCTACTTCTTTTATGCGGCCCAATGCCAAACGCTTTAGACAAGATCCTATGACTCTCCCAGTCCAGTCTAGAACATACCTCTTCGTAGAAGCTGACCAAGAATCTAGAGGTATTATTTCATTTGCCTTATTTGCATATTACCCAGAGGAGCATGAATGGCCTTTTGAGTCTCCTCACTCACCGTCTAGGTGCTCTCCCTAAGGAGAAAAGATAGCGTTTCTAACTTATCCCACTGAAACATTGTGAGTGAAGAATTATGAGGAATATAATAGTTTATTTTTTGTGCATAGCAGTTCTAGTCAACAATGTAAATCTTGTGTATATTGATAACAGAGAGGTCTGTGGCTCTGTGTATATATACTTACAGTTTGGCTTCTTTTCCATATATTGCCTCTTGCAGTAGATAACGGAGAGGATCATCAGAGCCAAGAGCACGGTGGACAAGGCACTACATATGACGGCAGCCAGGGCAGTATCCCGGGGACTTGATGCTGTAGCTGTAATCTTCACAAGGTTTACTTTGCTGCCTGAAAGAAATTAGAAATAGTTGTAGATTCTGTCTCTAGAGATATAGTGAATCTGTCAGAAAGATGCTGGCCACGCCCCCTTCTGGATAACTCCGAATATGCAGGATTCCTGTGTATTGACTGCATATATTTACTGGCCCATTCACTTTAACGACCTAGCCGTCTGGTGCGAAATAGGCACTAAACTAGGACATACTACTTTTTTTCACGCAACTAACTAGTGCATGAAGTAGTATGCATATGTGAATGTACCCGCTGAAACCAATGGCTGTCACTGAGGCTGTAGCAGCCTAACTTTATAATGACTTATAATTCCCTGACTCGACGCTAAAAAACAAAATTTTATTAATAAATATCTAAAAACAGGGATGTAAGCACCCATCCATGGGCAAACCAACACAAACAAAAGGCTTATTGTTGATGACACCACCCCCCCATTACTATGCAACAATCAAGCCTATATTTTCTGATTAGTGAAGAGGGATCAATAATGACTCTTCAGTCCAATAGTTATTGTGGTAGGTTCAGCCTTAGTGACAATGCAGTCTACAAGTATTGCCCAATTGACCACTAACACTTATGGTCCGACACGTTGGTGTCATCAACAATAACCCTTTTGTTTGTGTTGGTTTGCCCATGGATGGGTGCTTACATCCCTGTTTTTAGATATTTATTAATTAAAATTTTGTTTTTTTAGCGCCTAGCTAGTGAATCATTGAAATCAATGGGTTCTGTTCACTGCACGTAATATGCTACACAAATATGTTCATGTAAATAAGCCTTAAAACTGATGCAAATTTCTTAATAAATTTCTCCCAGTCTCAACATGTAATGATACTACAAACAATTATGTCACTTTTAACGTTGTGTTCACTTATTGAAGTCATATTGAGTTTTTTTTTGCAACACTACTTTATTGCTTTAAAGGACCAGGCTGTTTTGTACCTTAATGACCAGACACTTTTTAGGGATTTTACCCATGTGGTGGTTTTACTGCCCTATTTTTTTTCCTTTAGCTACCAAAATAATTTTTGATGTGTTTTTGTCCCATGACTGATAGGGCTATTTTTTTAAATCTTTTTCACTGCCTTTTTTTCTGCTTTTTAGTTTTATTGGGGGTAAAAAAGTTGGATATTCATGCTTAAATAAGGTTTTATTCTGTAATTTTTTTTAACTTATCTATGCAATTCTGTTTTTTACTATCTATGTCCCCCATGACGTCATATAAGACCTCTGGGGGACATTCACATGTTTTTTTATTTGATACTATCCCACTGTAGCTGTGGCATCCATAAGAGTTCCACTTACAGGGAGAAACATCCCCTGTAGTGACAATAATCACTGGCAGAGCTGATCAGGGTCTACTATGACCTCAGCTCTGCTGTAGCAGGGAATCCCGGCGGTCCTGTGACCTCCGGGCTCGCGTAGTGGAAGAAGCACTTCTCCCCTGCTGCATTGTCTTACAATGGCCTGCAGTTCTCCCATACCCCGAGACCAGATGACAGGCGTGGCGGAGGAGTAGGTGCTCTTCTTTCCCCGAAATGCACCTACCAGGTCATCCCCCCTGTACCCTCACTCACTTTTCCATCATTTGAGGTACATATGCTACGGCTTTTCCGCCCGCTGTCCATGCGAGTAGCAGTTATCTATCGCCCCCCAGGCGCTCCTCGCCTGTTTTTGGACCACTTTGCTGCCTGGCTCCCCCACTTCCTATCCTGTGAAATTCCAACCCTCATCTTAGGTGATTTTAACATCCCCACTAATGACCCTATGTCCCCTTCTGCCTCTAAGCTTCTTTCGCTCACCTCCTCCCTTGGTCTCTCTCAACTCACAGCCTCTCCCACTCACAGGGATGGCAACACTCTTGATCTGGTCTTCTTCCGTCTCTGCTCTGTTTCCAACTTCACTAACTCCCCTCTCCCACTCTCGGATCATAACTTCCTCTCTTTCTCTGTCACGCTCCCTACCATCTCTCCAGACCCACCTACCTACAGTACCTACAGGAACCTTAAGGCCATTCACACCCAGGACTTTGCTGAATCCCTACAGTCCTCTCTGTCCCCCATCTCTCTCCTCTCCTGCCCCAACCTGGCTGCCGCTCACTACAACACCGCTCTCAAACATGCCCTGGATGAAGCAGCGCCCCCCAGAACCCGAGCCATTCGATGTAGAACACGGCAACCCTGGCTCACACCTCATACACGCTTCATCCGGCGGTGCTCTAGAAGTGCTGAACGGCTGTGGAGGAAATCGCAAACGGCACCAGACTTCCTCCACTACAAATTCATGCTCAGAACCTACAACCTCGCCCTCCACCATGCCAAACAAGTCTACTTCACCTCTCTAGTCTCCTCATTATCGCACAACCCTAAACGGCTCTTTGATACTTTTCACTCCCTTCTCAGCCCAAAACCGCAGCCCCCAGTGACGGATCTCAGTGCTGAAGAGTTGGCTGCTTACTTCAAAAAGAAAATAGACGACATCCGTCAGGAAATAACTTCCCAATCCCAGACTAGCCCTGACCCTAGTCCTGTCAGCACTGCATCTAGCTCCTGCTCACTGTCTGTACTCAGACCAGCGACAGAGGAAGAAGTCTCCAAATTGCTCTTCTCTGCTCGCCCCACCACCTGCGCTAGCGACCCTCTCCCCTCACACCTCCTCCGTTCCTTCTCCCCAGTGGTCATCTCCCATCTCACCACTATATTCAACCTCTCTCTGACCTCTGGCATCTTTCCCTCTTCTTTCAAACACGCCATCATATCCCCACTGCTAAAGAAACCGACTCTGGACGCGACTGATGCTGCCAACTACAGACCCATCTCAAACCTCCCCTTCATCTCCAAACTACTAGAACGCCTAGTTTACTCCCGCCTTGTAAGCTATTTATCAGAGAACTCTCTCCTAGACCCCCTACAGTCTGGCTTCCGACCTCAACACTCGACAGAAACTGCCCTTACTAGGGTATCCAATGACCTACTGTCAGCCAAATCGAGGGGCGATTACTCCCTACTGATCCTCCTTGACCTTTCTGCAGCGTTTGACACTGTTGACCACAAACTCCTCCTCAGTATGCTACGCTCCATTGGCCTAAAGGACACTGCCCTCTCCTGGTTCTCCTCTTACCTATCTGACCGCTCTTTCAGTGTCTCCTTTGCTGGCTCTACCTCCCCTCCTCTTCCCCTTGCTGTTGGGGTCCCCCAGGGCTCGGTCCTTGGCCCCCTTCTCTTCTCTATCTACACAGCCCCTATTGGACAAACCATCAGGAGTTTTGGCCTCAAATACCACCTGTACGCTGATGACACCCAGCTATACACCTCTGCCCGTGACATCTCTGCACCCTTCCTCCAAAACATCACTAACTGTCTGTCCGCTGTCTCTAACACCATGTCCTCTCTCTACCTAAAACTAAACCTCTCTAAAACTGACTTACTGGTATTTCCACCCTCCACTAACCGACCTCATCCTGACATCTCCATCTCAGTGTGTGGCGCCACCATAACTCCTAGACAACACGCCCGCTGCCTTGGGGTCATATTTGACTCTGATCTCTCTTTTGCCCCCTACATCCAATCTCTGGCCCGAACATGTCAGCTGCACCTCAAGAACATCGCAAGAATCCGCTCTTTTCTCACTGTGGAGACGTTAAAAACGCTTATTGTCGCCCTCATCCACTCCCGGCTCGATTATTGCAACTCGTTGCTGATCGGCCTCCCCTGTACCAGACTCTACCCTCTCCAGTCCATCCTGAATGCAGCAGCCAGGCTCATATTCCTGTCCAGCCGCTACTCGGACGCCTCTGTCCTGTGCCGGTCACTGCACTGGCTGCCCGTTAAATACAGAATTCAATTCAAACTCGCTACCTTCATCCACAAAGCCCTCCACAGTACAGCGCCACCCTATATCGCCTCCCTCATCTCAATCCATCAACCAGCCCGGGCTCTCCGCTCTGCTAATGAAACCAGACTGAGCGCCCCTTTAATTCGAACTTCTCATTCCCGCCTCCAAGACTTCTCCAGAGCAGCACCGGTCCTCTGGAACGCACTACCAAAGGCTACCCGAGCAATCCAGGACTCGCAGAACTTCAGGCGTGCTCTAAAAACGCACCTCTTCAGGGAGGCATACCGCATTCCCTAAACAAACCTCTCTGTACTCCGCCTGATAACATGCTCCCTGACCTACTGACTGCAATCCCTGCTAGCCATCATAAACCGCTCCTGCAGTCACACCGTTTCTGCCGTCACACGGCTAAATGTCTGACCATTGTCTATGTGTATAGCATCGCTCACTCTCCACCTCGCCATACTGTGCACATCTCCAGCCCCTTTACCCTCTGTATCACCCCATTACTTGGAGTATGTAAGCTCGTTGGAGCAGGACCCTCACCCCTATTGTTTCCATCAACTGATTACTATATGTAACCGTGGTTCTGTAATGTTTGTATTTTGTCTTTCTGTATTCCCCCTGTCTATGTAAGCGCTGCGGAATATGTTGGCGCTATACAAATAAAGATTATTATTATTATTATTATTACTTTAGTACATAGCACTCATTGAGAACTGTGTACTGAAGAAAGGAGGAGGCTGAAAGGGTTAAAACCCACTTCTCCCTCCTCCGTCCTGCTGCTGATTGATTACCAAGCAGGAGGCTTTAATCCCCGCTAAAATTTTACTTATGGCTGGGCTTAAAGCCCGTGACCAAGTGCTGTATACTTATAGTGCTTGGTCCTAAATGGGTTAAAAAAATGTATTGTATGGCCCAAAAGGAGGTTAATGCAGAGCACATGGGGGGCAATGTAGGGCCTTTAGGGAGGAAATGTAGGGGCCACAAAGTGCAACATAGGACCCATACAGGATAATGCAGGGCCCAATATAGGGGTGAAGAAGGGTAAATACAGGTTATCTAGGGCCCATAGGGAGGTAATATAGGGCCCATACAGAACAATGAATGCCTATACAGGTGATGTAAGGCCCATAACAGGATTAGTGTAGGGCCTATACGAGGTACTGTAGTGCCTATACAGCTATTCGTGGGCCTTATAGGGTCCATAAGGGTGATAATGAAGGCTCTAAAAGGGCAAAATTATGGGCCCTACATTATCCCCCTTATAGTTCCTGTAGTGGGTAATGTAGGGCCAATAGGATGCAATGTAGGACTAATACGGAATAAAGTAAGGCACAATGGGGGGTAATGTAGGGCCCATGGGGAGGACAAAATGTAGGGCCCATATGAGGAAATGTAGCACACACAGGGGGGGGGGCAAAAAGAGCCCATAGGAGGTACAAACGTATATAAGTGTGTATACAGAGAATTTGGGCATATACGGGAATAATTGCAGCGGAGGACTATTTGCTAATCATGTGTGATTTCATCTGTTTATCGGAGTGTAAATTTAATTGACTGCGTAAAACATCCAATAATCCAGAACAACTGAATTTCTACGTTTGCCTGATTATTGGAATTTCCTATGTATATCTCCACCACACACACACACACAGTCGTCACCTCAGTCATGTGGTCGTACACACGCAGCCGGCTTAGCTTCCTAACGACACAGAGTTTCTGTTCACCACATAACAAGCAGTGATACAGAGAAAGACACAACCGGGACCATGTGGAATAAACTACATATTTTCAGCTGTGGCCAATATCCAAAGAGCTTATGGTCAAACCACAGTTATCAAAACGTCCTCCGGGAGCCAAGTACCAAAATACTCTGCTGCCCCGCCATAAAGCATCAGACGTCTCCGCGTTCCCATACACATTTCCATTCTTATACTCCAAACCTCTGAAATAGCTGAGTGACCAGAACAAATCCATCTGCGATCCCACGTCAGTAGACGGCGCGCCGCTGGAAGGAGTTTAAGCTATGATATAGCATACGTGAGCTTTGAAGGCGGCCGCAGTCATCAAAGCCAGAAGCAATCATAGAAGAGCAGCCCGACTGTTTCTTTACATAAACTCATTTATCGGACGTTATTGCCGGGCTTCCCACATGATCTCCTAACTTGACTTGGTTCAGCTATAAGCAGGACACAGTTCTTTGCCTCATTTTCTGTACAAGAGGCTTCATAAAGTAATGGAGTCACACTGGAAAGGTAAAGTCCTCGCGCCAAACCTCCTACTATAGACAAGGCAGTATAAATAAAGCATCAGTAGTGCGGTAGGTAAAGGCCCTACAAGAGCAAGACCCTCTGTGCAGGCGTGCAGCCTTACAATACATGTAACTAAACATGTCTTGGGCTTATCAAACAAACTATCACTGGTGACTGCATCATACGTGGAGACTTTGGTGAAATGAGACATCAACGTCTCTCTCCCTCCACCATGCTTTACACTGCAGCTCTGCATTAGCTACATTGTATAAGAACATGCCCACCATAACTAGCAGTCAATTCCTGGAGAGCTGACTGCAATATTAACTAGGAAAGGTTTACTAAACTAACCCACCATTAATCAGGAATTAAGATATATTGACGCTTTAAAGGGAATGTAATCATCTTTTTTTTACTAATTACAACCAAACAGCAAAATGTTTTCCATTTCTCCATTTTCTTTTACTTTTTTTTCCTGGTTGTATTTTTTTTTTTTATTCTAACATGACTATGAGGGGCGACCATCTAGCCTGAGCTGCAGTTAACAGCATTTAGAGATATGCTTTACAGCAGCCTCATGGACCATAGACACAATGAACAGAAGGAAACTCATTGACTTCTATGGGAGAGTGTTGTGGGCATGTTCTGTGACCTGTGCAGAGGTCATTGTGCAGGGAGAGGGGAGGAGGTAAGCTGTGGACATAACCTATTGTGAATGGTGAATCCTGTGTTATCTATATATACTCTAGGTGTCGCCTCTTAGTGCAATCCTGCCTGTGATGATAATGAGATGACTGCTGAAAAGTTTTCTCTACAGAATAGGAAGTGTCAGATGATTATTAGGTCACTATGAAAAATGCTGGATTTTAGGATTTTTTTAAAATATAGATTGTGACATCGAAAATTTACAAATAGATTCTTAAAAATAATGTTTAACATAAAAGCTTGATTTATGTAAATGAGTCATTTTCTGATGATACTTTCCATTTTACTGTACATTGCATATGGAGTAATCCAACAAAAACCTAGCCAATGCCTCTGGAAGTTTGCTGAAATTCTAGCAACCATTTGCTTTGAATGTATGAAGCAGAACTGTATATGATCAATGTGGCCGGCATAACATAAAGCAATACATGTAAAGAAAAAGAGGATAGAGTCAGCGCACCCATAAGTATTCCTTCAGCCATGTGCATCAGCAAAGAGATATTCATCGCAGGGGGCAATAAGACACCGGTGGGCTCCAACTAGAAAATCACCGCCAGTACTGATAAGTGAGATCCAGCACCCAGGTGGATCTTAAAACCAAATCTTCATACATTAAAACCCATTGACATGAACAGATGCTTACGCCTTTCGAGCTTAGTTGGAAGCACTTTCACTAGAAATACATAAGGGCCCAGGTTGAGATGTGTTTATAGTCTACTGAGTGAGTGGTTGTAATCCTTCGTGTCTTGTAAGCAGAACAGCAAATGTCTTATTTTAAGTTGGCCTCATCTCTCACCATTGTGTCAACAGTCAGATACTGTGCCATCAATCACGGCCAGGATGCCTCTAGTACACGGCAAGGAGACGTTCTAGGAACTGGTTTGGTCGCTTCTGGAGTTTGTTCTGTATCTAAAAGTGTCTTTTAGGAAATGAGACTGCCTATGTACTGCTATATCAGACCATACATTGTTATCGGCTATATCAGGTTATCTCAATGGCCATCAATAGAACAAGGGTTTTTTTCTAGAAACACCTGTCAGCAACTAGTGGGGGTTTAGGTTCACAGAACCTGTGAAGTTTTCTGCCAACTTTATAAGTTATGTCTGGAAATAAATTTCAACTTTGAACCAAAAACTTCAGGTAAAACCAAAAAATAAATCTCACTTTTGCAAACCACAAAATGGTTTTCCTTGTCTGAGATCACCATATGTATTAGACAATAGTTGTCCAAACTTGCTGATTTCAGAGAAACTAGATGACTCTCATGTGTATATGAAGGCCTCACGACTTTTAACCTGACGATGTTGGGGAAAACGAGGATCGGGTGTTCGTATTTTCAACACTCGATCCTAATGTGCACCCAAGAAGGCGCCACCGATACAGTTTGGCTGCGGCTTTCTCCACTGCCTCCATATAAAACACATGAACACTTGACTGAACCGAGTGCTCATGTGTATGTGGGAACTGGGGGAAACAGCTGTTGGTCAAACAAGTGTTTGGCCAACAGTTATTGAATGTGTATGGACACCTTTCCTTCCCTCAGACCTTGACACCGCCCACAGCCTGTATAAACTGGTGTCACATTCTGGGACTTTTCAGGCCTCATGTACATTGCCATATCATGCCTACATACCTACATATAACCCCTGAGCTCTATGAAGCTGTAATACGCCAGCACGGTAGCTTCATTTAACAACCTTATGAAAAAAACAATAGTATGCTCAGTCAGATGAAGCTATACAAAGCTAATACTGTGCCACTTAAGGCAGCACACAGTGGCATAGAGTGCCTAGGCTTCTTAGGCATAGGGCATCTGTGTGCTGCGTACAGGCTCTGCTGGTTACATGGGGCCTTGTGGTTACTTTAAAACATATACAAAAAAAATTCTGGTATGGTCAACTCCACAAAAGTCTTAAAGTATGGGAAATTCCAATGTTAATATGATGCTGCTCCAATGTCAAAAGAATGAAAAAAAAGTGGTGCTGATGCCAATAACCTGGCATTGGGATTACGTTTGATTTCATAGTACTGCAGTTCCTTATCATTGATCCCCTAATATTTCGAGTCTCCGAATTACTCCTTATAGAACCTTTCATTGAATTCCCTCAAGGCCCCCTTACTCCATTACTCAAATGGATCATGCTTTTAAAGGAAACAATCTACATAATAGATATAATAGGGGATTACTCATAGGATAATTCCCTAATATATGGTTTAGGGTGAAGTCAAGGTGGAGCTTAACAATATGATTACATATCCGCTGTAGCACAATATGATGTTGGGTGCAAAAACATTGGCTTAATCAGTAAATCATACACAATGGGTTGGGATTAGAGGCTGTTGATTCTAGATTAGTGATTTATAGTAAGGTCAGAAAAGGATCAATGGTATAACAGGTGTATAGCCTCTAGATAAGGCGTTCCTTTGCACAAATATTGATTCTGGATAAAGCATACTATATTTCCTTCCCAATCATAGTGTGCCATCTATATGATGTAAATAGTGACAAGGCTCATAACCTTGCACTCCATTTGAGTTATTTTATCATGTGGTTAAGATAGAAGAGGTTATCCTAATAGAAGATCAACTGGAAGTTCTACGAAAGGAATAAAGGACATTAATCAGATTACAAGGAATGCATTGAAATAAAGCACTACCATAACCAAACTTTTTCAGTAGAACGCTAGTACCAAACTACTTTATGCACAGGAGATGTAGGAGTGGTATTTACAAATCGGTTAATAGGGAAAGGGTTGGGTGTCATGAAATGCCCATTACTTCCAAAGGGCGCTCATCCATTTTAACATTCTACTGAATATAGCTGTTAATCCCTCACAATCTGCCAGACTTAAATTGGGGCCACCAAACTAAACAGCAAGCAATGCAAGTGTATAATATTAACTTGGCTTTACACAGGACACCTATTGTCTGAATAGTTGTTCGATGGAGTTAATGTAAGCAATAGCTGTTCTATGTAAACACAGCTACCGACCAGAGGATGAGTGAGAATTCATTCACTTCTCATTTGATTTCGCTGGTTGATTAATCATCATCTGGTGTAAAGAATTCCCTAATATATGTCTTTCAACGGTTAGCCAACAACTTTCCAGGAAGGTTTTATGCTTGTTCAGCATGCGCCTCCCACTGAAAGTGGATTGCCTCCTGCCTTTTTTGAACATTTTGCCATCTCATTATCGTTCATGGATTCCTAAAAACACATAAATATGTGCAAGTGATGTGCGACTTAGTCTGCTGGCCTTCGAAAGAGCACTCAATGTTAAGGTTTCTGGCTGGTTGTGGTCCAGCAAGAGCCCGCAACAGCGAGTGTTCACTCAAAGACCACTTGCATATACAACCCCAATTCCAAAAACGTTGGGACACTGTTTAAAATGTAGCAAATGTAAGGAAAAAAAGAATGCAAGGATTTAGAAATCTTATATAATCATATTTTATTCATAATAGAACACATATCAGAAGGTGAAAGGGAGACATTTTTCTAGTTCATTAAAAAAATGAACTCATTTAGAAATTGATGGCAGCAACACATCTGAAAAAAGTTGGGCCAGGACCGTGTCTACCATTGTGTTGCATCCCCTCTTCACTTTACCACAGTCTGTAAAGTGAGAAGACCAATTGCTGGAGTTTTGGAAGAAAAAATGCTGTTTTATCTGATGTAGGATTATAGCTGCTCAACAGTCCTGGATCGTCTTTGTGGGATTTTTCATTTCATAATGCACCAAATGTTCTCTATTGGTGAAAGGTTTGGACTGCAGGCGGTCAGTTCAGCACCCGGACTCTTCTTCTGTGAAGTCCTACTGTTGTGATGGATGCAGTATGTGGTTTAGCATGGTCTTGCTGAAATATGCAAGGCCTTCCCAGAGAGAGACGATGCCTGGATGGGAGCATATGTTGTTCTAAAACTTCTATATAAGGCTCAGCATTCGTAGTGCCTTTCAAGATATGTAAGCTGCCCATGCCATAGGCACTAATGCAACTGCATGCCATCAGAGATGCCAGCTTTTGAACTGTGTGCTGCTAACAAGCTAGTTGGTCCCTTTCCTTTTAGGTCCGCAGGACACAGGGTTTGTGGTTTCCAAAAAGAATTTAACATTTTGACTCATTTGATCCCAGAACAGTATTCCATTTTCCCTCAGTCTATTTTAAATAAGCTTTGGTGTAGAGAAAAAGGTGATCGAGTTTAAACTTGTATTTGTAGATTGCACGGGGAACTGTGCTCACAGACAATGATTTCTGGAAGTATCCCTGAGCCCATGCAGTGATTTGAATTACAGAATCATGCCTGGTTTTCATAGATCTTGGGTAGCTAATATATTGTCCCTTCTGCACATGAATTTTTCCAGATTCTCAGACTCTTTTGATGATACTATGTACTATAGATGGTGGGATATTCAAAGTCTTTGCAATTTTACATTGAGGACCATTTTTCTGAAATTGTTCCACAATTTTTAGATGAAGTTTTTCACAGACTGGTAAACTTCTAACTATCTTTGCCTCTGAGAGACTCTGCCTCTCTAACATGCTCTTTTTATACACAGTCATGTAACTTAGAAGAAAATTGACTCTCCTGCTGTTTTTCATTAGTACCACTTACTTTTCTAGTGTTTTGTTAACCCTGTTCCAACTATCTTGAGATGTGTTGCTACCATCAATTTCGAAATAAATGTTTTAAAATGGAATGGAAAATTGTAAATAATATATAGTTATATAAGATTTCCTTAACATTTTTTTAAACATTTTTTTAACATTTTACACAGTAACCCAACATTTTTGGAATTGGGGTTGTATTTATGTGTGTGCAGTGGACTCTGCAACCAATGAGTATGCATTGGAGTGGGGTCAAAATTTCAAATACACACTCACCAAAGAACCTAATTGGTTTGGTGGGCATTGGATCTCTACTGCTCACAATAGACTAATGTCTCAAGATTGATAACTTGACTCCTACCTTATTCTAATGAAACATTGTGCTGTGTATGGTTAATCTTAAGGAACTGACCTGGCAGAGGTGTAACAGGGATCTGATACTTCAGTGTTAGAAGATTTACATTGTACATTATTGAATGACCTGCTATCTCCCAGCATGTCACCAGATTTTAAGCCAAGTTAGGTATAAAATTTCAAAATCTGGAACTATAGAGTCACCATTACATGCATACAAGTTATTCACCTATAGCAACAACTATGTTTCCCTTAACTGGTGCCAAATATATTAAAAATGGACTATCTACTTTTTAAAAATATCTTTTTTGTTGAAGGGCCACCTAATGATAAGCTGATCAGAAGATGCCCCATTGCTGGGATTCCAACGACTAGCTGTAATCTGCGGAGTAACCTGGCAGCAAATGTTCAATCTGCAGCGCCACCACAGGAGACATGGAGCATTACATGGTGTATATTTAAATCAATGGGATCTTCAAGATCCCAAAAGATCCAGGTCCTCCAGAGAGATGCTCTTTGTAACATGTTCTTCTCCAGCATTCTTATGGTCCTGAACAAGGGACACCCCTCGATTAACAAACAAATGATAAATGGGTTTCCCACTTTAAAGAGTTCTACGTGTCTAAAATCATTGCAGTGACGGATGCATTTCATGTTTTATTAATGGTTGCAATCCGAATTATATGACTTAGAAAAGGAAGTATCTCTGTAAAGTATGTAATAAAAAGTTAAAGCGCACACTGAGCCATCCTCTTCTCCTACATCCTCTCCACAACATCTGTGCAGTAGGATAAGACATAAAATAGCTTTTGTGCTTGAAATGTAAGTTTCCACAAGGATTAGAGGACGAGGCTGCCAGCTGGGAGCAAGAACAAAGATCACAATCGGAAGGGCATAGGCTCAAATTGTTCTGTTCAGTCTCCAAAATATTCTCCAGAGCTCTTTCCCCCCCGAGCTGTCACTGCACAATAACAGCATATCTATAGAGGAGGACCAGCATAAGTAGTCAAAACTCTGGAATTGAGATAAATACTGCAGATCACAAGCATAAATACCATTCATGTAATACAGGAATGCAATGAGGAGTTTTATGACTCATTTGTTGATTGAGATAATCATGGATTACGGGGACTAGAGAAAAGGAGGGAGTTGGGTGAAATCAGTGGTAGAGGATCGTAGTCAGTAATCTAATGTATTAATTCATGGAGGTCTTGGTTGGGACTACAGTAAAGCGTGCACAGACTGTATTTGGGGTTGAAAATTAAAAGGTGCTTCTTAAGAATGTATAAGTATAGAAGATTGCATGAGGTTAAAGAAATAATGTCTGTTTTTTATTGAAAAAGTGCCACTCTTGCCCATGGGCTGTGTCTGGTATTGCAGTGATATTTATTTGATTGGCGCTAAATCAAGACCAGGAGGACCACGGAGCTAAAGTGGGATTGCACCTATAATTAAAAAATCCGCTAGCAACTGGAAAGCCCCTTTAAATAACTGAGTAATGTACTGGAAATAACACTCCTTGGTGAGTGGCTTCAGTCACTGATTTCAATGTCTTTGGCTTAGGGGACTAAGGGTAATTAGTCTCCTCCTTACTGCGATGGAGGGTGGGTGACCCCCGTTCTTGGGATCGGTGGAGGTCTAATCAGTGAGACTCTCACTGATCAGAAAGTTATTCCCTATCCTGTGTATAGGGGATGACTTGTGATCCTGGTACAACCCCTTTAAGCGCCATAATATGGTTCTGAAAATCTTCAAGTTGTATGAAGACGTCTATGGGCCCCCTACTACACCATTGTATGCCTCAGATTTCATGTAAACATTTTTTCTGTTGGAATCTGCATAAATCAATAAGAGAACAAAACAATGGCACGCTCCATTGGCTGCCGTATTATGAGGCAACTCACCCCTAGACGCAATATGTTCCCATACAGCAGCACATAGTGTCTACGCCTCCATAAAATAGAGTCAAAAGGACTCCATATTTTCTGCGCACGTCCGAGCCTGCATTAGGCTCTGGTTTTCTGTTTCTTGCTTTCGTATGGCTCATCGATGGAAATAAAATGGTAGACTCGTCAAAGTACTTGCAGCAGATGCAAATAAGGTCCGAGCAACCCTCTAAGTTTTCACAACTCATAACTGGAAAATGTGCTTCACACAGGCTCACCAGCTCTCGCCCTCCTACCTATGAGCGAGTTATGAATGCTTGGCACACACATTGTTTGGCTTGACATTACATTTATGCCTTTTGTAATTAGATAAATACACACAGCTGAACAGGTCACGGAGGCACAATGAAGCTCTTTAAAACCTTCCCTCTTTCAACAAAGAATACACCAATTGTTTTAGACTCCGAGGGAAGATCAGACATCCAGTGTAATGTGACTCCTCCAACACAAGAGATTGTACCAGCCGAGAAGCTATTCATGTAGAAAGTGGGTACAGGAGACACTCTCATGCACCTCTGATGTGTTGGATGCACAATTGCTCAAGTGGCCGTGTGAGGTTTACTGAAGAACAAAGCCATTTATTTTTACTGCCCGGCAACTTGTGTGGAGGAATGTGGAGACAGACACACTAGTGGTGGGGTTCACTTATCTTCTTTACATCTAGCGGTCTAGTAACGAGAAGCACAGCGTGTTCCAGCCAAAGACAGAGACCCCCCTTCCCATAATGCATGATGGCTAAAGTACTAAATTATAGGAAGTGTTTGGTTAAATTATTGCTGCCATAGGCAGAGGAACCAGCTATTAAAGAACAATCCAACCTTAAAGCAAAACTAACAATGTGGTTATTATGTGAAAATCTGAGACATAATGTAATTTATATGCTTCATCGAAAATTAAAGACTAGCTGTGAAATCACTGCCTGCTCAGAGACTTTATCAGCTTACAGCCAGTTTCCCACGAGTGTGTTACAGCTGTATTTCTGTGTCTGTAATACGGACGTGCGTGCCGGTCCGATCGCAGGGTTTACCGATCCGATCTGCTAGTAAACCCTGTCGTCAGACCGGGACGCACATCTGTATTACGAGCGCAGAAATGCAGCCATAAGGGCTCATGTGAAAGTGGCCTAAGGGTAACTTTATATAGAATGGCTGTCTGGCACAGAAGCACCTGACAGTCATCCCAATGACAATCAAGAGCAATAGTCATTTAGTGAATGGAAGCAGAGCACACTGGAGATCTCTTCCAGCCCCTTGCCTCCATTCACTGTAAACAGGCAGTCATTCAAATATGTGCATCTGCCTGTTCATACTGAGCGATCGTTCACCAGTCTCTTCATTTCAGTGAGTTAAAACGAAGCAACTAGCGACCAATTAGTGATGTCTTGCTCAGTACCCTGTTGGGATCCACATTTACAAGGGACAACTATCGCTTAAAATTGCTTGAGTGAATTTTTAGCAGATAATTGGTCTGTGTAAATGTAGCGTAAATGGGTTGATGGAGTGTTTCTGAAAGAGGGAACAGATAACTGTGCAAAAGTTCAAAAATAATTCAGTATTCGTCTTGTAAATGTACAGCTTCGGCCCTGAAAGCTCATACAGGGGTCATGTGCTAATCATCATTCACATGACTACTGCAGCCAATCACTAGTCTCAGTGATCATGGATTATTCATTTACACATGAACACAAGTCCGGAGAGGCGGCATGGGAGAAGTGGGCCATCGAAAAAGCTAGTTTTATTTTTGTGTTTTTCTCCCTCTATCCTTTACACAGTTGTCTGCCCCCTGGAAACTGTAAAAGAAAAGTGACCCCCCCCCCCCACAAAAAACAACAACAAAAAACGCTTGGACAACCTCTTTAAGGCTAAGTTCCCACATACTGGTAAAGGCGTATGCATTTTCCTGCAGCTTGCCTTGGTTTTGCTTTGCGGTTATTTGCCATGTGGCTTCATGGGTGCAAAAACTAAAATACAAAGTTTTAAAAAATGTGTTACACGTGTAAAAAACGCACAACCAAAATACATGTAAAAACCATGCAGTTTTCCTGTGCGGCACACTAGCTATGCATGAACTCAGCCACAATGGCCCAGTTATAGCCCCAGTTATCCTCCGCACTTGTTCCAATCTGCATGGAAGTAAATTTTCCCATCTGAAGTGATTTGTGATCTGGTACAGAATGATTGCACCATATAACTATGCCACTAATGTGAGATTGCCACACTGCATCAGGAGGCATGGCATGCCTCATCAACAACCGGAGGGCAATGTCTACTGTGATCCGAACAGTATAGGAATCTTCTCGCCGTTTCAAAATCCCCAGTACTCAAATTTGGACTGGTCCACCAGAGTACCAGAGGACCACCTAGTCTAGTGGGTCCAGGCTCTGACACAATAATAGACTCCCAAAGGCCCATCAGAAAACAAACCCACATGAAACCAATCCCTTGTCACTAGGTTCTATTTCTTCTGAATGATTACAAGTTCTCTGTTAGAGCTTACTGACGATGTGCCATATGTACAAAGATAGTATGGATATAATATCTTCATCCTTTTCTGTGAAGGGCTTTCACAGGTTGAAATGTCTCAGTTATCAGGATAGGGGATACATTTATTTGATAGGACAACCCCTTTAATTTTATCTGGTGCACCCAAGGAACCTTAGTGTGACAGTGCAGATCCCAAACACATCCATGACTGTGTGACTTCACATAATCTGTTTTTCAATGCCTCAAGTATGCAAAAACAAAAAGGACATCTGGATGGAAACACTATTTTACACAAGGGCGCCAATACTTTTGCACTTAGCATTGAATTTTCGAGTTGTGACCCCTTTACTTTTCCTATTTAGGACCTAAAGAATGCTCCTGCCAAATTTTATGTTTGTACAACATCAGGAAGTTAGAGAATTAGTGACGAGTCAGTGAGTCAGTCAGTCAATCAGTGAGTCAATGAGTGAGTCAGTCGGTCAGTGAGGGCTTTGACCTTTATATATATAGATTAAGACATCACTTGAAAATTCCCAGCATACTAACAATTCAGTGACTGCATTGTTACATCCATACACTGCTGGCTATGTAAATAGACGTTTGTGATCATATTAAAGCAGATAAATTCTAAAAATACGTCAGAGAAGAAAGTGGGAACATGAAAACTTAGTGCCAATTCTTTTGACAGCATACTAATTCTATATATTATGTACAGATTTAAAAAAACAAAACAAAAAAAACTTTTGCTAAAGTTTAGAAGAGTCCAGCAAAATCCGCTTGTTATTGTGTGTGCGCAGCACAAATAACATCTTGAATACGACAGAAGGATAAGAAGGCAGCAGACTCTGAAATTGAAGGCTTTATGTATAACATTCTTCTAACCAAGAACTTTGATCAAGCTGTGATATGTGAAAACCTAAACACACACATCGGTTTCCCCATCTGGATGGTGTTTTCAGCAGCCCTCGCTGTCACAAATGATTTAGCGACTTGGACGTTAACTAAATAACTAATGGGTGGCGTTCAGGATGATTAATAATTTCAATCTTAAATGCGCAGTGTAGGATTGCAATCCGGGATAGCGCATCAGTACTAAAAACACAACAAGGACTGCTCTAGGCCTTATTCACACGAGTCCGACTTTAGTCCGTGCAAAAAGGACAAATTTTAATCCACATTTATGTCCAGATTGCATACGTATCTATTGCATGCAAAACCCTCCCCCAGAAAACTGTGCATCCATTGACTTGAATTGGCAAATGTCATCTGAGAAATTGAACCTGAATAGGACAAGCTGCCAATTTTCGTTATTTTCTTTTTAACGCCAGCCATTGGTCAATGTAAAAAAAATGCCTGTTTGAATAGGCCAATTGCCTGTAACAGGTCTGTGTGCAATAAACTGCACACACAGCCAAAAATTTACATTTGAGCAAGCCCTTTCATTTTCAGAGAAAAATGTATATTAATGTAGGCACCTATGGGCTTTGGGACATTAGGAAACTGGTAAGCTGGCATGGGAGACTTTTTGGCCGTGCAATGCTCTTCTGAAAAATAAGGTATACAAATGAGAGATGGTACAGTGCCTTGTGAAAGTATTCAACCCCTCAGCATTGGGAATGTTTTGTTGCATTACAATCTAGAAATAGATTTTAATTCAGGTTTTATGTAATGGATCTGACAAAATAGTTCAATTTGTTACAATGGAACAAAACTTACCTTCAAAAAAGAAATTAATGAAAACTGAAGTTGTGAGGGCATATGTATTCCCCCCTTCCCCCTCCTTTGCTAGGAAACCACTAAATAAGGTTTGGTCCGACCAATTAAGTTTTTAAGTCACATAATTAGTTGAATACGGTACCCCTGTGTGCAATCAAAGTGTCACATGATATCAGTATAATTACTCCTGTTCTGAGAGGCCCCTGAGTCTGAAACATGAAAACCAAAGTTGTGGAAAAGTAGAGATCAGGATTGGGCTACAAAAAAAAATATCTCAAACTTTGAACATCCCACAGAGCCCTATTACATCTATTATAACACAATGGAAAGAACATGGGACAAGTAGAAGCCTACAAGAGAAAGCTGTCATCCAAAACTCACAGACCAGGCAAGGAGGGCAGTAATCAGAGACAAGAAAGACACCAACGATAACTCTGAAGGAGCACCAAATATATGAGATGGAAGTATCTGGTCACAGGACAGTTATAGTTCGTACACTCCACAGAGGGGGACTTTATGGAGAGTGGCTAGAAAAAGCCATTGATTAAAGAAAAACATAAGAAAACACATTTGGAGTTCACCAAACAGCATATCTTGGAATGGCTTAGTTAAAACCCATACCTAAATCTAACTGAAAATCTGTGGCATGAGTTGAAGACTGCTATAGACCAACACAACCTATCTATAGGCCCTTTTACACGGAATAATTTTTGTTCCAAAAAAAATCATTCAAACAAGCCAAAATGAACAATATTTAGTGTAAATGCAGCCAACCATTGAACGATGAATGATAAATCGTTCGCTTTTCATTCATCCTTCATTTTATGCCTGCATAAAAATCATCGTTGGCTCGCTCGCTAATAGTTGATATGTAGTTTATATACAGGATGGGTACTATTTGGTGGTGACAAGATACAATAATACCTACAGGCTGCAGGAGTGAACTAGGACATTGTTCGCTCGTTGAAATGAGAAATTGGCAGTTCTAAACGGACCCTTACTTGAAAGAGTTGAAGCAGTTTTGCCTGGAAGAATATGCAAAAATCCCAATGTCTAGATATGCAAAGCTAATAGAGACAAACCCCAAGAGATTTGCATCTGTAATTGCAGCAAAAGATAGCTCCACAAAGTAATGTCTTTCCGGGGTTGAATAATTTTGCACATTGAAGTTTTTTTTTTTTGTCTTAATTATTGTTTGAGTCACAATTGAAACATATATATTGCGCCATCAAAGTGGTTGGCGTGTTGTGTAAATTGAATGATACAAACCCCCAAACATCCATATGCATTGCTCTTCAGATCTATTTCATTATGCCTGAGGAAGGACCCTGAGAGGTTGAAAAGCTCACTATAACAACATTTATTTTGTTAGCCATTAAAAGGTATCATATCTACAAGATTACTTGGTTTCTCTTGCTGAGAACAATCACATTTTGCTCTACTGGCCAACATGGTACCAAAACTTTTTTCATTATACCTAATGGAGAATTCCAGGCTGTAATGCAACAAAAACAGGAAAAACACCAAGGGGGGGAATAGTTTTGCAAGACACTGTACAATGCCCCTGTGGCTTTTCTATGGGTCAATGTCTGACCTTTTAACAGGCCATGCACTGACAACGGGCAAAAGCTCAGAAACAGCCTGTCTGCAGATGGCAATCTTTTCCTTATGGAGAAAAATCTGGTTTGACTTATATCCTTAGTCACGTTACAAGTCCTGTTAAAATGTCAGACATAAACTAAGAGGGAAGCTATCTTCCAACAGGTGGCAGTACAGTGGCAATATACCATCTCCCATTGGCAAACATGAGTTGCTGGTGCTGTTATTCCCATTAGCAATTAGGTGGTTTATAGAGCTGATTTTTCTTTCAATGTTGCAGGAAGGCGAATTGAACCCTGAATATCATGGGTTAAAAGTGACAGTAACTTAGGACTTTTCAAACTGCTGTAGGACGAGTACCAGACTACAAAGTTATTTTAAACTTGGCCTGTGCCTATATATCACAGGCAACCACTTTATCAGATGAACTCCTTTATATGTATCCCATGAGTAGTACAAGGTTGCAAGGTGGGTCAAAATGGCAGCATGATGGCACAGTGGTTAGGTGTACTCCAGTTACAGCCCAGGACATTCCTGTTAATTCTGCATTTCAAAAGCATACAGGTAGGTCAGCTGGATTTCACAAAAATAAGGTCTGGGAGGTTACTGCTTCCAAACAATTTGCCTCAACCAAACTAGTCAATGGATAGACTAATAATGTAGTGCTGTCGTTCATGTGATCATGATCTCCACAGTCCCTGTCTTGTGTCTGAAGAACAAAGACAGGGATGTAGTAAAGCAATGCATGACTGAAAGCCTTGAAAGGGATTTTCTGACCTTTAATAAAAACAGGGCAGGCTCCAAATAGGTGGAAAGAAAAAAAAAAAACCAACAACCACAACAACGCTCATCATTTAAAATCCAACTGTGTCACAATGGCGTCCTATACCTCCATCACAACTTTACTAAGTCACAAACTGCCACCTTTGAATATATTGTAGAGTTCAGTGGGTGCTTTTGATTTGTACATAATGTGTGATGTTATTAAAAAAGTGGTCGAGTACACCAATTCGGAAGCAGAGAGAATTTCTAAAGATAAAAAAATTCATTGTTTATGTGGCAAAAACGTAATTTAGTAGAAATTCGAGCTTTGATTGGACTGCTGATCACTGCAGGTCACTTGAAAATCAATCTCTCAAACGTCCGAATTCTGTAGCGCAAGAAATACTGTCCACTAATTTTCCGTGCCACAATGCGTGAGGGAAGATTTGAAGATCTAATGAACTTTTTAAGACTTAATGATAAGTCGTCAAGAAGTGCTCGAAGGGCTACAGACAAATTTATGCTTTTTTGTGAAATATGGGACCAGATAAATCATAATCTTCAAAATTAGTACTTTCAAGGTGTGAATCTGACTAACTACTGATGGCCAATTGGTTCCATTCTGAGGTTGCTGTTGCTTTCGCCACTACATGAGTTCAAAGCCAGCAAAATATGGAATAAAGATCTTCTGGCTATGTGACTCCAGCTACGTTTACCTACTGAAAGGCTTGTCCTACTTGGGTAAAGAAGGCAACGTGAGGGGAACAAATATTTCATTCAAGGTGGTGGATGCATTGGCTACAAGGTACTTTGGCACCCATCGAAATATTACCATGGACAATTTCTTTACAGCAATGGAACTCGCTGACCACTTGCTGAAGAACGAGCTAACACTGGTTGGCACAGTGGGTCAAAACACGACTTTCATATCAAAGGAATTTCTTCCTATCAAACACAAGGCAGTAAAAAGTTATTTTTTTGGTTTTGCAAGAGATCACTCTTTAGTGTCCTATGTGCACAAAGCAGGAAAGAGTTTTGTGCTTCTCTCCACAATGCACCTCAGCTCTGATGTTATTGTGGGAGACACTTATAAACCAGAAATCATTCTTCATTACAATAACACAAAAGGAGGTGTTGATGCTCTTGATCAGATGGTACACACCTACACTTGTGAAAGAAAAACAAGGAGATAGCCACTCACAGTATTCATGAAGTGCATTGACGTAGCTGGAATTGCGTCTTACGTAGTCTCTTGGTGAATAATCCTGACTGGAATGCGAGTAAAAAGAAAACCAGAAGACAAAGCTTCCTTACTGATCTAGCTGAAGATTTGGTTCAGGAACATATTAGGAGAAGGTCAAAACAACAGGGCTGCATAAAATCCACATGTGTGCGTTGGCAGGCAGAAAGCTTTTAGCTTCAATAGAACCTTGCCACTGCGGAATTCACGCGCGAATATCCGCCACGTGAAACGAGATGCAAATCCGTATGTGGGCGTTAGGCTGGTGTCACATCAGCGGATTTGAATTGTGGATTCCACAATTGCCGTCTGTGTGTGTGATACGCAGGAATATGTGAGCATTGACTTTCGAGGTTTCGCTCACACTTGAGGGTAGAAATTCTGGAATTCGTGAGCAAAAGATAAATTGTAGCATGCTCCATTTTACCATGGATTCCATGCGTATGAGCTCCATTGACCTCTATGGATGTGTTTGATCCACAGTGCATAAGCAAATAACATTGTGAATGGACACGGATTTGTACGCACGTTGCTAACAGACTAGATAAAAAATGGTATAAAGACAGCAGGAATTTGTGGGTAGCCAATGCAGGACAGAGTCTGGGGAGCAATACACCATCCAGACTGCTGTCTGCAACCTCTGCTTGTTCTTCTGGGCTTTTTCTCCCCAAGAAAAAGTCTTTTGTTTTTTTTATTAAATGGTTCATACTACTATCAAAATAAGTAGTATTAACCAGCCAAGCCAAGAGTGCAGTATCCTATTCTGAAGGTTCTCAGAACATCTCACCATGACAGCACAAGAGAATGTCACCTGCGCGATCGAAGGGTGTTTCCAGGGGGTTGGGCTACTTTATGATGCTGTTCCCTGCTTGCTTTCGTTCTTTCGCGCAGACAATACGCTGTCATGCGCAGTACATCCACGTGGAAAACCGCACACATACCCAACCATATGCAATTTGCTTCCGCGAATACCACATGCCTGTGTAAGCTTGGCCTTAATGATGAAACTACCATTACTGCAAAATGTGTGATATAGGACTCACATTGGGGGTCCACGTGATTTTTTAACCCTTAGGCGTTTAAGGGTTAAAAAAAATATTACAGGAAACAGATAACAGTGTAAGCTAATGCAAAAAAAAATCTATTCACCATTCAAATGGCCCCCAAGTCCAGTCAGACAAGATGACCTCTCAGCCAATCCTTTGGGGGCATCTGTGCATAAATGACACCAGTTGACACCAGTGATTAGCAGAACGGTCACGTGAATGATGAATTCAAAAGGAAAGTGTCGTTTTTTCTTTATTCTACAGTTTTACATTTATTTTAAAATCTTAGAAAACTCTTTTAACCTATCAATATGTTTTTGGTACAGGGGAGAAAGTCCATGCAACCATACAAACTCCATGCAGATATGAATCCAGGACACCTGTAAGCAACAGTGCTAACCACTGAGCCACCATGCTGCCTGTAAAAACCGGAACCGACTGTTAATAAAACGTGTTCAGAAAAAGGGAGACATAATAATCCGCTTGAATTATTCTGTACTATTACTTTTCATTTGAACTAAACAGTCGAAAAGTTTCCAAACTTTTTTATTTTAGTAACAACTTTTAACTTGTATGGCCTCTCAAAATGCTGGGCATCAACTCAGTAAATTTAGTGTTTCTACAAGGAGGTCCCCACATCCCTCCTCCGGCGAAGGGTAAATGTTTAAACCAGTTTCTGTTTTCAAGTATCTGAAAACCCAGGCAGTGAATAAAAGGAAGACGGGAGATTTATTGCCAGCTGGGTAATAATCAACTGCTACTAGTTCTTAGAATTTCTGATCAAAGTCTTAATAAACTCGCTACACTCTATAAGCCTTTAGCACAGGAAGTTCATGCCCCTTACAAGTGTTCACAGGCAAACAAAACACTTGCCAAAGTATCTCAGTGTTACAAAAGACTTTGTTAATTTATGGGGGCCCCACAGGCATTAACACTTTCATTTGCCACCAAAGCACTTGAAGAGAGGGCTTACAAATATTTGCCTCTGCCTTATAGACTACTTGGGTTCGAGGGTTGAAATCTAATCTGTGTGCACGCCGTCCTGTAATATACACACACATCTGCTGGAGACAATGCCCCGATCAGAGCTTTCTTGAAAAATATTTCACAACTTAAGATCTAAGCTACCGACTTTAGGGGAAAGTCAATTTATCAACTCCTTGCTTGCTTGGATCAACAATGGCTCTTGCTAGAGTCAACTCAAAACAGGACAAGATGTTTTAATATTCTTCAGGGTTACTCTGACAGTAGTCCATTAAGTAGAGCAAAAGAAAAAAGGTAGGCGCTGTCGGGAAGTGATTGAAAATGACGCAACTGTGTTAAGAAATACAGAGTGAAGTTTTGTTTGATGCATTTGCACAAGTTTGATAAGATACATTTAAAAAAACTAAATCAAAGATTGGAAAAATAACTTTGATTGCCAAATAAAATCCTTAAAAAGTTTTGTTGAGCGGTAAAAATAATATTTTAACAAAACTTAGATAGCTATATAATTTAAAAAAAAAGAAGTCATACTTACCTTACAGATGTGATTGTTCCCAGCAGGAGAAACCAAGTAACCTTGTAGATATGATACCTTTTAATGGCTAACAAAAATACATGATGTTATTGCGAGCTTTCAACCCTCTCAAGCGGTCCAAAAGCTAGCAATAGCATCAGGTATTTTTGTTAGCCATTAAAAGGTATCATATCTACAAGATGACTTGGTTTCTCTTGCTGGGTAGAATCACATTTTGCTCTACTGGCTAACACCGTACCAAACATTTTTCATCATACCTTACAGATCTACCGTTGACCTAGTATGGACTCCTCCCGCTCCCCCACCAGTTGCAAAATTCCCTCCAGCTGACTACATTCCATCGAACCAGTTGCTGCAGCAGCTCATATGCTTAGACAGAATGTGCTCAGCGATAGGAAAGTGCAGAGGCCAGCAGAGAAGCAGAAGAATTTGGAACTGCATTGGCTGGTTATCGATAAAGCTATTTTGCATTACTTTTGGTTGACATTTTGGGGCTTCGAAGCCAATTACAAGTTTTCCATAGAGTTATGGTTTCAACATTGGGCTCGTTCACATCAATGAATTTAATTAAAATTTAGGACAAGAAAGTGCTCATAGTATCATACAGTGTTCAGAACAACTGTAAGACAGACCCTCCAGGGTCACTTATCACAGATATATACAGACAACATAGAAGAAAATCAATTAGTCCCTGAACACCTTTTACCAAGAACAGCCCTGTATGCATCATCTTGCCAGCAGGTTACACTGAAATCTGATGTCTATGTCCTGTATGTCCCTTTAAAAACTGGAGAACAGTGAGCATAAATGGTAAATTACAGACCACAAAATCGAACAAATCAAACAACAGAGATGTGTTCTCTCCTTAAGACACATACAATTGCAAGAAAAAGTAAGCAAACCCTTTGGAATTAATAGTAATAAAATGTGGTCTCATTGTAATCCAAGTCACCATTATAGATATACACAATCTAATAACACACAAACAGTTGTACCGTTAATGTGGCATACATGGAGTGCAGGGAGAAAAGTAAGTGAAGCTCTTTATTAATGACTTCTTCAAGAGATAATCAGCAAAAGGTGTTTCAATTAAGGAAAGGAGACTGGAAGAGTTGGTTTCACAGATGCTTTGCACTTTAAATAACGGCACACTAAGCCTGGTTACTGAGCAATGTGTTCTTCAAGAAAGATTGGTTAGTAATGAACTGTGCCTTGATGCAAATAATTGTCAGAAGACCCCAGAATATGTGTTATAGAAATGCATGGGGCTGGAACAGATTTTAATGCATTGCTAAAGACCTGAGTATACATCAATCCACTGTTAAACAAATTATTAATAAATGGTGAAAATTCAGGACTACTGCAGAAATCTGGGTAATTCTAAAGAGAGACAAGACAAGCCGAAGTGAAGAATGTGATCTACTTACACTGAGGCTCGTATGTTGGAGGGGGATCTCCGCAGGGAACACATTCCATATCTTGGAAGCCACCAAGCTTTGTCTTCCTATAGAACCTGCAACACAATACTCATCTTATGAAATTCCATTTCTTTCAAATTGAGTTTTCTAAAATGTAACCTCTAGCAATATTTTCCTTCAATTTTATTTGATCATTTCATTTAACCTTCAAATTATTGTAGTAAATGAAAATCTAAGTAGTAAAATTCTGTGTGCATAAGACCAGAATTGTATGCCTTACAGTGGTTCACAAAATTTCTAGGCCAATCAAACAAGGCACCCTCTTCAGTTTTCGATGGAAATAAAACTGTCTGTCTTTGATTAATGGATTTCCATGGATCACAACTTTCACTTTAGCCAAGTTGCTGAAAAATGTGCTAAAATCAGTGCATTTGGATGACGTTTGTATAACAATACAGGTTGTGTCAAAAGTGTGGAAACACCCATATTAAAAAAATGGTTTGGTAGATGGTGATCCAATTTTGCATACTAGAGAAACAATAGAGTGTTTTATTTTAATCATTCATTGTCATGTTAACGCTGTAATTTTTCTTCATTACTGGGAATGTGACTGATGGCGTTATCTCAAGCAGTGCCATCACTGCAGATTTCAATCAACGCTAGCAAACCAGACCTCCCATTACCCGCAGTGCACTTGCCAACCGTCTTTCCAAAATTTGAGAAACAGGCGCTGTTGCTGATAAACCAAAATCTGGATGACCAAAAACCGTAACTGGACCATCAGTAACTGCTGTTCTGGCCTCATTCAGCAAAACCTCATTGTCTGTATGACATGTCAAAAAGTATTGATCAGTGGGGGTCCCTCTGCTGAGACCCCTGCTGATCGCTAGAAAGAGGGGGCTGTAGCGCTCACCCTATCTCTGTGCTCCCTTGGCTAGGTTATCTCATTCTCGGACTGCTTCTGGCAGCTGAATACGGCTTCAGAGAGCTGTATAGAAAGCTTCTATACACCTTTATAAGGCTGTCTTCAGCTACCAGAAGCAGCTGAAAATGAGTTAACAACGCTGAGGAGGGGAACAGGGTTCAACTGAGCGCCGCAGCCCCCTCATTTTAGCTATCAGTGGTGGTCTCAGCAGCAGGACCCCCAGTGATCAATACTTTTGACAAGTCTCTATGTCAAAAGTGTTCTGAAAGTGCAGGTACTCTTTAAATGTGCCCATATATCTTCAATAGCTATCAGATAAACTTGTTTAGGCATTCAGCTATTTCTCCCAATCCCCCATACATATGAATGTTAGGTTCAACTGAGCATTCATGCATTTATAATGGGAAGAAGGGATAAGTTGCTGCCAGATACGTCTGGAGCACAAAAGGATCTGGCACTAAAATTCAAGGAGCTTGATCCATCTTTCACCTGACATCATCCATTGGGGAATAGGCAAGAGCCCGCCATACATATATGAATAGGAGCCATGGTGCTGGAGCTCTTGTGCATCAATGTTATATCTGGAAGAGCTCTATAAGGAAGTAGAAGTCCTCAATGCATCCTCAGATGTTTCCCACTCAAATAAAACAAGAACCTAAAGATGTTCTCAGTTACCCTACTATCTCTTTGCAGAAATGAGATTGCCCTGTAGCGTGAGATTGCCGTACAGCATGTAAAAACAATGGCTGCATTCCTGACAACATGGCTGGTCTGAGTTACTTCAGTCAGGCATGGTCATTGCAACTTTGGAATCACAACAGAGAAGTCTGTGGACTTAACCAAGCAGAGTGGAACAAATACTTTAGAAATTTACCAACACAATCATAAACCAGAAAAGCCTGCAAAGAGCTGAAAAATGAGTCAGTGTAGTGAAAGCGACTTACAAGCTTGCCGACAAATAAATGAGATTTCATAGTATTGTGAAGGAATGTGAACAGAGGCTGGCGGGGAAACAAGTGATGCCACTTTTGCAAAATATAAGAATTTGCATTTACAGCAGTTCCTTAAAGGAGATGTCCCGAGGCAGCAAGTGGGTCTATACACTTCTGTATGGCCATAATAATGCACTTTGTAATGTACATTGTGCATTAATTATGAGCCATACAGAAGTTATAAAAAGTTTTATACTTACCTGCTCCGTTGCTGGCGTCCTCGTCTCCATGGTGCCGACTAATTTTCGCCCTCCGATGGCCAAATTAGCCGCGCTTGCGCAGTCCGGGTCTTCTGCTTTCTTCTATGGAGCCGCTCGTGCCAGAGAGCGGCTCCGTGTAGCTCCGCCCCGTCACGTGCCGATTCCAGCCAATCAGGAGGCTGGAATCAGCAGTGGACCGCACAGAAGAGCTGCGGTCCACGAAGACAGAGGATCCCGGCGGCCATCTTCAGCGGTAAGTATTGAAGTCACCGGACCGCCGGGATTCAGGTAAGCGCTGTGCGGGTGGTTTTTTTAACCCCTGCATCGGGGTTGTCTCGCGCCGAACGGGGGGGGGGTTTAAAAAAAAAAAAACCCGTTTCGGCGCGGGACATCTCCTTTAAAAAAGAAAAGGAAAATGGAAAAGAAGTTATTGATTTTATATACTTTGGGGCTTCCGCACTGAAAACTATTTAACCCTTTCCAATCCACTGTCTGACGTCTGAAGACATTATGATTTAAGGCTGTACAGCTCCGATGTTGGAAGACATCCGTTGGGGTTCTCTTACTGTATATTGCCAGCCTCTCTGCTGTCGGAGCCTATCTAACGTGTCACCTCATGCAGTACTGGCTGTAGCCAGCATTTAGCGCCATTGCATAATGGCAGAAAAAGAGTAAGCCCCCTAGGAAAACCAGGATACAAAATTGGATTGGAAAGGGTTAAAATCAATATACTCACAGTGGTGCCGGACCGCACCTTATAGAAAAAGAGTGCAAAGTGAGAGAGAGGTCTTGAAAAGTGGAGATTGTAGCACAAACATGTTAACTAGAGATGAGCGAGCATGCTCGTTTAAGGCTGATGCTCAAGCGAGCATCGGTCTTTTCGAGTAACTGCTTACTCGTCCGAGCACCATGTGGGGGGCGGTGAGGGGGAGAGTGAGAGAGATCTCTATCTCCCCGCCACTCCCCCCGGCCACCCCCCCTGCATGGTGCTCAGACGAGTAATCAGTTACTCGAAAAGACCGATGCTCGCTCATCTCTAATGTTAACATATTACAAACTCACTTGCCTTAAGTGAATGTGTCTCGGCTTACTCCTAAATTCGCAATGAGTTTTAACGGGACATTAAACCTCAAGAAAAGCTTTCAAATAGTGAAATTTCAGAAACAAGTAAGCGAAGTAGCTAAACATTTGAACACTTCTATTGTGTTCTGAGGAAACAATAAAGAAGAAATATCTTATAGTTCAAGAGTGCTGGTTTTTGCCTACTCGAAAGTGTAGGTTGTGCTGGGACTGGTACCTAGTGAATAGTGCCGCTACGAATTGTATTTGTTGTGCCGTAGGGAGCTGGTGGAGGGACTATGAGAGGAGAGGTGCTGGTTGAGCGTGAAGACAGGTCGATAAATGGTTCAGCGACATTGTACATAGGCCGGATGGCTTCTAATTACCTTGTTGTTGGGCAGCGTTCTCCAACTAATGCCTACATGAGGCTCATGGCCCCTTCCATGCGACTCCTCAGCTGTTGACTGCTCTAGAAACTATTGCATACTAGTGGCATTGTACTGATGATTACAATCTATGCAGCCTTCTGTATATTTGGAGGATGTAAAGGTTTTGAGTGTGTTCCTAAAAGCTAATCTCATGGTTATTCAGCATGGAATGGTTCCATCTAATTCTCCATTGCTGTAGGACTAGAAGAGTAATCAAGAGCGGAGAACTCCTCTTGTACGTCTCTATTTAACGATACCCTGTGGAAGTGCAGGCTCTGCAGTACCAGAGAGGCCGAAATGCATTTGTTTCCACACAAAGGGAGATGGAATTAAGAATTCAGGACGAGTTCCTCGCTTTAATTGAGAATACCCTTTTTTTAATTCACTAGAAAAATATTTCGCCCCTCTCCGCTGTTAAGAAGGGTGATGCTTAGTGGTTTCATACAATGTAGGGAATTCACTTAATATAGACAACCCTCTGCACTAGGCCATTGAAATGCAGAGGGGCTAACGAGCAGCAACCGAGTCCGTCTAAGCTGTATTTAATTGATCTATGCTTGTCAAAATAAAGTATTATATATAACAAAGGGCTATCACCCAATACCCACGCTGCAGAAAAAAATGGGCGAGCAAACGAGAAAATGATCAAGTTAACAGATGTAGAAGGGCTGATTGCGTCATTTGACATAACTCATTGAGATATGACAAAGTGCTATCTGTGGTACTAAAGAGGATCTGTCAGTTCTCTTGTTAGTTTTTGTAAATACTTGTATTCCTCGTTACAAAACAATGCTATAGCATTTTTTCCATCTGAGAACTCAATGTTGGGCAGTTCCTTTGTTATTGCTCCTGGAAATATCTGAATAGATGGACAACTGGGCGTTACCATTCCCATTGCCAACAGGGTATGTCCCTACACAGTTTGATAGTCGGACACTTTCAGACAGAGTAGGGACATATTTCATTTATGAATAGATTTGCAAATCTATTCATAAATTTCCAGTAGGAATAACAGAGGAACAGCAACAGTAAAAGATGCTAATAAATTGTTATTTTATTAAGGGTGCACTTTTTACTGAAACTGTTACTGTCTTTTAGGAAGCCATTTGTGTAACCACCCTGTATGCTCAGGACCTCAGCATCGGTTGTCACGACCTGCCCAATAATCTGTATAGAAAATGACTGTTTATTCTGTGCAACTGCACACATAGTGAGTTACATAATTATACAGACTCCCAAGCGGGGCATGCCAGTCACTGACTGGTCTGGGAGCATAGACAGGAACGGCCTGCTAGATGACACCCAAGGATCTTTAATGTATTTTCCATAGGGCGTCACTTTAAACAGGGCTACAGGTAAAGCTACCATATTGCCTTAAAGTGTCCAGTTATGAGCAGAAGGTCCAAGCAGCAGACTCCCATCATTCAGCTGCATACCGGCCGGCCACACGCGGGCACAGAGCTGACTTCTGCTGAAAGCAGACAGTTCCTTACCCACTGTAGTGGCCCAGCTTGATATTGCAGGTTAAGGCTGACACTACAGCTCTTGGCTGAAACGTGTCATACTGGTATATTGTGTATATATTTATTTGGTTGAAAAACAGTAGTTTTTTAAAGACTGCAACAGTTATACACATCAAAGCACAGTGGAGTGCAGGCACAGCATTTCACAGAAGGATGTACCACAGCACACTAGGACCGATCTCTAGTATGTAGGTAGATTACACCTGCTGCTATAGCTGGTGACAGTGATGCAGGCTCTCTCCTCTTCTATAGCCGGTGAAAGTGATACAGGCTCTCCTCTCCTATAGCTGGTGACAGTGATAAAGGCACTCTCCTCTTCTATAGCTGGTGAGTGTGATACAGGCTCTCTCCTCTTCTATAGCTGGTGACAGTGATACAGGCGCTGTCCTCTTCTATAGCTGGTGACAGTGATACAGGCTCTCCTCTTCTATAGCCGGTGACAGCGATACAGGCTCTTCTCTCCTATAGCTGGTGACAGTGATAAAGGCACTCTCCTCTTCTATAGCCGGTGACAGTGATACAGGCTCTCTCCTCTTCTATAGCTGGTGACAGTGATACAGGCTCTCCTCTTCTATAGCCGGTGACAGCGATACAGGCTCTCCTCTCCTATAGCTGGTGACAGTGATACAGGCGCTGTCCTCTTCTATAGCTGGTGACAGTGATACAGGCACTCTCCTCTTCTATAGCTGGTGACAGTGATACAGGCTCTTCTCTCCTATAGCTGGTGACAGTGATAAAGGCACTCTCCTCTTCTATAGCTGGTGACAGTGATACAGGCTCTCCTCTTCTATAGCCGGTGACAGCGATACAGGCTCTTCTCTCCTATAGCTGGTGACAGTGATAAAGGCACTCTCCTCTTCTATAGCTGGTGACAGTGATACAGGCCCTGTCCTCTTCTATAGCTGGCGACAGTGATACAGGCTCTCCTCTTCTATAGCCGGTGACAGCGATACAGGCTCTCCTCTCCTATAGCTGGTGACAGTGATACAGGCGCTGTCCTCTTCTATAGCTGGTGACAGTGATACAGGCACTCTCCTCTTCTATAGCTGGTGACAGTGATACAGGCTCTCCTCTTCTATAGCTGGTGACAGTGATACAGGCTCTCCTCTTCTATAGCTGGTGACAGTGATACAGGCGCTGTCCTCTTCTATAGCTGGTGACAGTGATACAGGCACTCTCCTCTTCTATAGCTGGTGACAGTGATACAGGCTCTCTCCTCTTCTATAGCTGGTGACAGTGATACAGGCTCTCTCCTCTTCTATAGCTGGTGACAGTGAAACAGGCGCTGTCCTCTTCTATAGCTGGTGACAGTGATACAGGCTCTCCTCTTCTATAGATGGTGACAGTGATACAGGCACTGTCCTCTTCTATAGCTGGTGACAGTGATCCAGGCTCTGTCCTCTTCTATAGCTGATGACAGTGATCCAGGCTCTCTCCTCTTCTATAGATGGTGACAGTGATACAGGCTCTGTCCTCTTCTATAGCTGGTGACAGTGATGCAGGCGTTGTCCTCTTCTATAGCTGGTGACAGTGATACAGGCTCTCTCCTCTTCTATAGCTGGTGACAGTGATACAGGCTCTCTCCTCTTCTATAGCTGGTGACAGTGATGCAGGCTTTCTCCTCTTCTATAGCTGGTGACAGTGATACAGGCTCCCCTTTTCTATAGCTGGTGACAGTGATACAGGCTCTCCTCTTCTATAGCAGGTGACAGTGATACAGGCTCTCTCCTCTTCTATAGCTGGTGACAGTGATCCAGGCTCTCTCCTCTTCTATAGATGGTGACAGTGATACAGGCTCTGTCCTCTTCTATAGCTGGTGACAGTGATGCAGGCGTTGTCCTCTTCTATAGCTGGTGACAGTGATACAGGCTCTCTCCTCTTCTATAGCTGGTGACAGTGATACAGGCTCTCTCCTCTTCTATAGCTGGTGACAGTGATGCAGGCTTTCTCCTCTTCTATAGCTGGTGACAGTGATACAGGCTCCCCTTTTCTATAGCTGGTGACAGTGATACAGGCTCTTCTCTTCTATAGCAGGTGACAGTGATACAGGCTCTCTCCTCTTCTATAGCTGGTGACAGTGATACAGGCACTCTCCTCTTCTATAGCTGGTGACAGTGATACAGGCACTCTCCTCTTCTATAGCTGGTGACAGTGATACAGGCTCCCCTTTTCTATAGCTGGTGACAGTGATACAGGCTCTCCTTTTCTATAGCTGGTGACAGTGATACAGGTGCTGTTCTCTTCTATAGCTGGTGACAGTGATACAGGCTCTGTCCTTTTATATAGCTGGTGACAGTGATACAGTCTCTCCTCTTCTATAGCTGGTGACAGTGATACAGGCTCTCCTCTTCTATAGCTGGTGACAATGTTACATGTGTTCTCCTCTTATTCAGTTTTATGAAACAGTGACAGCAGCTAACTGATCATAATTGGTTTAGTAGATGAGGTTCAGTATTTATTAGCTGTCTGTGGAAGGAGGATACAAAGTGAACAGGCAGAGAGAGATGTAATAGAGAAGCACAGTCGGACTGTGAACAGGAAGTACTGATGTAAACAACAAAGCACAGAGGATTCTGCAGAATGAATAGGAGAGCAGAAAACGCAGAGGAAAGGTAATGTATGGATTTACTATAGCACTGTGAGATGATTTATGACTATTTGGTCTCAGAATAACTCTTTAAGTTCCCGTTGAAAAGGGAACCCAGCTGATCTGCTATTGATGGCTCACCTGAGGATAGGCCATCAATAGCTCATAAATGGACAACCCCTTTAACTCATCCAGTTATCGAGGTGCACAAAGAATGCAGATCCAGTGAATGAAATTATAACTTCAGCTCTGGATGAATACAGCGATTCATTCATTGATATTGGACAACCAAAGAATGAGCAGAGGATATATAACATAAAATATAGTTCATACCCTGGCAAACATTCCCTGCACACGGCATTCCCAGTGGCGGTGCAGTTTGCTTTCTGGTAGCGGTTGACAGATGCACAGTCTAGGCAAGTCTTGCATTTCTGGAAACCCCAATCTTCTTTGAACCTATTAGGTCGACAAGGTAAACACTCTGCATCTTCCCCATATCCAAAGCCGCATTCCTAAAAAGGAAAATCCATGAAAATCAGAAGAAAATCTCTATTTTATTAAGTTCCTGACCCATTATCAGCTGTATTATATTAATAGATATGAAACTTTCTACAAGCTGCACAATAGTCTGATGGCACACAATGGGCAGAAAACACAGCAATTCATACAGCAATACTTATGCTAACATTTCTGTATGTTCTCCATTCGTACTGCACACGTATGTACAACAGTCTAATTCAATCATGAAGAGGTGAGACCAAAAGTAGTATGGGGGAAAAATAATTTCCTCACTTGCTTTTCTTCAGCTTGGATTAGGTTTCAGTAAGGCTGCCTGCACACGGGCGGAAATCCCGTGGCGGGATTTCCGCCGCTCAAAGCCTGCATAGGAGTGCATTACAATACGCACTCCTATGCAGACGGCCGCGGTTTGGGCGTGCAAAATGTCGCGCGGCAAACAAACCGCGGCATGTCCTATTTTTGTGCGGGGCTCGCAGATACGTCACTCACTCGGCCGCCAGCTCCTGTCTGCGCATGCGCCGGCTGCCCGGCAGCCGGCACATGAAAGAGCCGGGGCTGCCGGGCACTGGTGAGTACACGCTCATCTCTGCAGGCGCTCAGGTAGGGTCCTGCGGCGAGAATTCCCGCCGCCTGATCCGACCCGCTCGTCTGCAGGCGGCCTCAGACAAAGTGCCAAAACCAAGTATAAAAGTCTATGACATTGATATGACAATTAGGGTAAACAGATTTTAGAGGAAGTGATCCCCCGCTTGGGTTCCCATCCACTATCAGCTAGAATGGAAAGCAGCACTGTGTGGCACCAATTTTTGGGACCCAGCCCATTTATAAAAATGGCCTGTATGTAATACCACATTTCCTTTGCAGCGAGAACGGGAAATGTATACCTTAAGTGAGCCTTCCACTGTCACTACAGTAGATCACCGGGGTTATATAAGCCGGACCAACTGTGACTGGCATCTTAAAAAGGAGCTGTGTTTGTGAGACAAACCCTTAAAAGAGATTTCCCACCTAAAGATGTTCTTAAAAAAATCTCCCAAACACCGACTGACTAGGAAAAATGTGATTTGGGTATTAGGAAGACTCTTTGCCCCTTTCTCTGTCCTCCGTTCAATACCAATTTAGTCTCGAGTTGATAGACTAATAGCTGGTGACATCCAGCCTATCAATTGAAAAGTTGTGGAAACTGTAAAAACAAAATATGCTACCAGCAACTCAAACCAAGTTACTATCCTGACAACCCAAACACATTCCCTGTATCAAAATGACCAGAGCAGGAAGGGAAACCCACTCTAAAATGGTGTAATTATATACTATTTTATAGTTTTTGTTTATTTTTCAACTACAAAGATGAAAAAAAATATTAAAAAAACACTATTATATAAAATATTACAAATATCCCATGCTTCACTCAAAAAAGCAGCAAAAGTTATTTGGACAATGTAATAAGAAAAAAGGTCACACAATTTTTGGCATTGGACTCTCAGAACTGCATGACAAAGGGTGAAACCTTCTGGAAAATTTCCAACACATTCAAGATACATTGTAAAAGTTATAGATTTGGAAATCTGCCGCGTGCTCTAAACGTCTGTGAAGGTCCTTTGTCACAAGTGAATTAGATTTTGTAAAGCTACACTCACTAAGTGTGCCTTTACACAGAGATCCTACCCCGTCCTCCTTTGGAGAGTTTCCCCTTCCAGGATCCGTACCTGGCATATAACGTGGACTACAGGACCGATATCATCGTTTCCTCCCTGACCTCGAGTTTACTGTCCTACCTGCACTGGTGCGTAATTAAACTGTATTTTGTCAAACTGCAAGTGAAGTTTTACCAGGCCCTGACCGTTCCTAGGGACTGAGGTACTAAACGTTAATTGTGTGTGTGGACTTCCTTCATTTCTCCGCCGAGGGTCATTCCGATGAGTAAGGAACGGTGGCATGACACATGACATATCTACAGTTCACCACACGTATACAGGTAACCGCTGTCCCGACGTTGCCTGAAAGAGGCCTAGCAGTACTTGGGCAGAGGTTGCGTGCTTACCTCTGGGGAGGAGTCTGGTAAGAGCCACCGTGACAGGTGCCAACTCTACCCTCCCAGCTCCTCAGTGCGGGCCTCATGATGGGAAAATTGCTGAATTCAAATCTTTTAGGTTACAAATGACAACAGAAAAGGCAGAGATGGTTGTCACCCAGGAACAGAAATAACCAAGAAGCCACTGAAGATATCCTGACTAAAGGGGGCCAAAATAAAGGTTTCCTGTACATCTACCAGTGATATTTTTTGTAAATTGTCTTTACTCTCCCTTAAAACAAACTTAATAAGACGACTAACATTTACTGGAAATGGCACAAGTGAACGGGTGCAGACAGGTGGTGCTGCATACATATGGGTATCAAATGAAGGGAGGGGGGAATAATTAATTGGACTTCTGTGCAGCCCACGTTAGTAGATCCAGCGTCTTAATGATCAGAGTGCTTATCAGAAACAAAGCATCTTCCAGCAGCTTGCAATGTGGTTTTCAGGGCTAATAATCTCCCTTACTCCTATAGGCAAAAGCTAGCCCTCCGCTGTGTATGAGAAAGCATAGGGGCATTTGAATGATAAAGGGGTTTCAAGGGCTCCCACTGCTGCATTATCAGCGGCTTATGGCACAGCTCAGTGAGGTATCTGTTTTCTAATGAAGTCAAGGATGTGAATGAGCAGGAGCTGGGTAGACGTTCACAGGCATTCCACTTAACCGCTGTGAATAGAAACCACACCTTTCTCTGTGCATTGCCAAAGACGTGTCCTGCAGTGCTGGCCCCTCATCTACTGGGACAATGGGGTAAATACGCAGACAGTTTTAAAACAAGTCAACTGCTTGCAAATTGCACAAAAATAACAAATAAAAGTTCAAAACGTTCATTTAATTTAAAGGGTTTCTCTAAAAATATAGAAACAACTGCAAAGAAGAACTTCCCATAGTTCTACCTACAGCTACATAATGCAATAAGTAAAGTACTTGCCTTCTATTGTTGGTCCTTCGTCAGGCTAACGATTCATTAGCCGCTATAACATCATGTATTTTTGTTAGCCATTAAAAGGTATCATATCTACAAGATTACTTGGTTTCTCTTACTGAGGACAATCACATTTTGCTCTACTGGCTGACACAGTACTAAACCTTTTTTTTCATATTATTTATGTATGAAAATACGCACAGTTTGCACACTCAAAAAACACTGTAAAACACGCCCAGACATGCACAAACACGCAATGCTCATCATACAAATATGCAGTGCAAATGTACGTGTAAATGCGCAGGTCTTAGTGCAACAATATGCGCCAAAATACTCAGAGCTTAGAAGTCTATAATCTAAAGCTGGCGTCACACGAGCGGAAGCATTTTTGCACCCAGCTGTGCGTATTACCTGCGCCCCCCAAAAAAACATGTGTATTTGTAAGCGTAAAAAACAAACACAAAAATGCTCCTATTGCAGTTAGTGCAATTCGTTCGATATGTGCTATTTTCCTGTGCAAATACGCAGAGAAATAGAGGAGGCTGCGTATTTTTTTGCGCAAATGAAATGCACAAGCAAAATGTCCTTCTGTGAATGAACTCATTGAAATCAATGGGTTTTATTCACTGCATATTGCATGCACAAATACACACGTGTGACATAACCCTAAGGGCTCAGCTACACGGCCGTAGGCGTTTAACGTGCGCCCACCGGCGCCGAAAAAACGCATGAAAGGCAAAGGACTCAGCGCATATGTTCCAAGGCCGCAATGCCGTGGGGCCTGGGGAGACATTTCCATTTCCCTCCCCCTCGCCGGTTCACCTTCTCTCTCCTCCCCTCCGGCTGTTTGCAATGGGAGGGGGTGAGACAGAGGCGGAGCTAAGCCCCCCCTGCCCCTTGTCAGCAGTCAGCAATGGGAGGAGGTGAGGCTTAGCTCCGCCCCCACCCCTTCCCATTGCAAAAAGCAGAAAGGGGAGAAGAAGAGAAGAGAAGAGGGAAGGAGTTTAGTAGTCACGCTGCTAAACTCCCTCCCACCTTCCTTCCCCGGCAGCTAGCATAGGCTTCCATAGGAATCTATGCAGCTGCTGGCAGAAATACGCCCCAGTGTAAGCCAATGCATGAAAGGGGCAGCGTATATCAGCCAGGCGTGAAAACCCAGCCGCTATAGGCTTGTGTGAATAAGCCCTAAGGCCGCTTTCACACAGTCGACGAAATCACGCACTTTTCCCGCAATGTGTCAGCAGGAGAAAACACATGCTTTCCAATGGGCTGAACATTAACTCTGTTTAGTTATGTATGTAGAGGTGACTCCCTTTTATAGTGGCAAATCTTCCCAATTGCTCGAAGCCGGGTGACAACCCCTGTGAGAGCTGGAATGGCAGCCATATTGGTTGTCTCCCAGCTGTAGAGGGATTCCCAACTTAGACATTTATGGCATAAATATCTGATAGATGTTGGTTCTGTACCAAAGTGGAGAATGGGGTTTCCCATGACTCATGCCAATGTGGAGAACAGGAGTTTCCTGAGCTGCCCAGTGAGGTGCCCCCAGCATTTAGGCAGAGAATGTATGGAGAGGTAGTTGTGTACGTGTGTTGTGGGAGATTCCAAAACTGCGAACATGCTTTTCCGTAATTCCTATACAAGTGAAAGGAGAGAGCTGCACGCACTCATAATCACTTTCTGCTTGGACATGGCAGTTCGCGGTGCCTCAACGGGCCATTTGGGGGACCCGTCGTTTTTCAAAAAGGTGTTGGTGAGAGACTTGGGAAGACATTTATGGCATATCTTATGAACATGCCATAAATGTCTATAATGGGAATACTGTAACCCATTAATAGGAGGTGTAACTACGAGAACAGCTGAACAACATTTTTCCATATCTTCATATTAGAAGACGACTCAAGGGCTTACGGTTACCAATCGGGGCTCGTAGCGTCTTAATGCTCAGCAGAGAAATAATAAAAATGCCAACAGATTCTGTAGGAAGAAAATCCCCTCATCCAAGCGACTTGTCTTACAGGAATCTGTGTCATTCCACTTTTACGGCCACATTCTTTTACTGAATGCCAGTTCTGCAGCTCCAGAGATGTGCTCTCTCCAGCTGACTGTAAATCAAAACCATCTACATTTTTATTCATCTCGGCTTCAACAGATGTTTGAGGTTACTGCCAAATCCTAAACCTGCAATAAGCCCCGGTACATAATGTCATGCCCCCTGGATCGCTTGTTAAAGTCCACGTCTTTTCTACTGCTGCAAGAAAATAGCAGCCTCGAAGGAAAAAAAAAAAAAAGCAATGGAGCGAAAGTATAAAAGAGGCTTTTTTGTATTATGTAACAAAGGGAATGAGGAAGAGCTCATAACGATCAAGTGTGTAGAATAACAGATGTACTGTACCCGCTTCTGACTCTCCAGCTATAGTGGCATCCAAATACTAAATTACTTGCCTTTGGTAAAGTCATTATTTAATATCCATGTCAAATACACGCCAGCTAAAATCCTTCCGATTCTGATAGCATTACTGTTACATCAAAGAAGCACTCATAAAAATAAAGTAGTCATGAGGCACAACTTTCGTGAACTTTAAAGGGGTAGCCTCGTTAAGAAAAAAAAAAAACTATTTTCAATACTCTATAAGAGAGTTCTGACTCGATGGAGAAGGAGTTCTACTGTTTAGGACAGTCACCTATGTTGTCTATGCATAATGTGGACAAGGCATTGTATTCAAGGGGAAATGTGTAATGTTTAATTTCTCCTGTGGAGGTGCTACAGGGAAACTAAAGACTTGCTACTAAGCTCCCTCCCAGACTAGGCTGATCTCTGGAGCACCCAATTTGTGATCAGCTCATCTGCAGAGCATTCTTGTAAGAAAGAGGTATTGCCCTGAGCAGACAACCCCTTTAAGATGCCAAAGTGTACATCGCGTTTGGAACTGCTAACATATTATGCGATTACAATTTATGCAATATATTCTTTCATCGTTTGAAGAACTTACTTTAGCCATGGGAGCCTCTGCCATTAAAACAGTTGTGCTAAGATGACATTCCCTGTTCATACGCCCTATTATGGCATATGACTGTCAGAGAGGGATCCCCTATTTGGGAACCCCCTCTATGGCTGGAATGGAGAACAGCTCTGTAAGAGCAGCTCCTATCTAGACATACCGTGTCCCATTGTAAATAAAAGAAGGCTGTTCGCATGAATGGTCGACCTGTTAAACCACAGGCTACTGCAGTGGAAATTTGTTGATGGCTGCGACTTTTCTCAAGAATACCAGCTCTTTGCTGGGGTAGCCAAGAGTGATCAGCTGTCGCCTCGGACCCCACATTTTGAAAGGAGTTGTGCATGTTGACACAATCTCCTTTAAATAAGATGCAATTGCTCATATTTAATGTTTAAGATGCAGGTGTTTAAGGTTTCAAAAAAGCCACCCCAAAAATTGGCAAAGCCAATGGAAACCCTTGCGATCAGCTGAAGAAAAGTGTTGCTCGGGCAGCCTGCTTATACTTTTCATTGGGTAGAAAACACCTTTTCCTTCACTCTCTGTGGAGTGTTTTATACATATTGACTATAAGTTATTTTTCCCACCATATTTACTAGTCCGTAAGAGTCATTATACCTTTGATAGTTCCTTGCCCGGACCACACTGCTTGCAGGGTCGACAGTTCCCAGTGTAATCAAAGTACTCCTGCTCTTTGCAGTCTCCAACTTCTGAAAGTGTTTTGGTAACCTAAGGATAGAAGAAGAGAAAAAGGTACATTATCGTTTACTCTAGGAAACTTCGACACTTGGAGATGCCATATTTAAAATGACGCATTCATGCATGTAATCCCAGTTCATTAAAAGATTGGTGCCAAGTGTAGCAACAAATGCAATGCTCTGCATGAATAGGTAAAATATGTAAATAAAGGGCCACTCCAGCGGAAATACATTTTTCAATCACTGCGCCAGATTGGCACACTCGGGACCTCTCCTATGTATATTGCAGTCACTTCCTTGCAGTGCAGCCTTCTGTCTGATACTTATCAAACAATATTTTGATTTTTAAATTTCTCCCCGATTTCTCTTCCTTTGTGCTGTTCTAGCAACCCCATGATGCATCTACATAGCATCAGATTACCAGCTAGAGCCAGCACATACTTTGCCTGCTGGGAGGACAGTGTCATTAACAATAACCTCTATGTTCCTTCTATGGCCGCCTGCACACGGGCATATTTGCATTGCGGAATCCAGGGCGGGCGTCTGACTCTGGGTTTCGCAGCAAATACCATCCATAGCGTGCTATGGAAAACCGCTTTTTTCTGCACATGAGCGGAAATGAATTGCGATTTTCCACTTGTGGAGGAAACAAATCGCAGCATGCTCTATCTTTGTGCGGTGTCCACACAGACGGCTTCCTTTGAAGTCAATGTAAGGCGTCCGGCCCGCGGCCCTTCCTCAATTAACATTGTGGAAGGGTCGCCGGACCCGCATCATCGTCCAGGGATGGTGCGGGAAAATCTGTACTGCACATGTCCGATGGCGAGCAGTCCGGACCATCCGCAGTAGAGAAAGATAAAGAAGACAGGTACGCGGGGTCACCAGCCAGGCACAGGGTCGGATTCCAGTGTGGGATCTCGCATCTGGAATCTGACCCATTTGTGTGCAGCTGGCCTAAATAAGCTAAAGACCATAAGTATACAGTCAGGAAGATCACACGTGATCTCCTTCATTATAACAGTGTGACTGGCACCTCTAATCATCAGCAGTAACAATGACAGGAATTTCTGGTCGTCCCTCCCTCATGTGAAGAGCTTGTGTGGTATAGTCCAAACTATGATTTCTCTTTAATCAGAGAGAAATTCTGGTGACTGAAATAATGACTTCTGGAGAGAACAAAGAGACCAGTAATTCCCAGGTGGTCATAATGAGATCACGTGACCCAAATGAAAAGGATTCCAGAAATGTTTACACAGAAAAGAATAACTAACCAAGGTGATACTAGCTGAGGGCTTAAACAGGTGGGCGTATGCACTAATAGGCTTGCCACTACGGAGCATATTAGTGCATGGACTGGGGTTTGTTTTTTGTGACTATTCTAACTCCGTGCTATTGCGCATGAGTTTGAAAGAAAAAAAAGCTGGAAGATGGGTCCTGTCTAGAGATGAGCGAGTATACTCGCTAAAGGCAATTGCTCGAACGAGCATTGCCTTTAGCGAGTATCTCCCCCGCTCGAGACGGAAGATTCGGGTGCCGGAACGGGGGAGCAGTGATTAGTGGCAGTCAGCCAGATCTCCCCTTCTTTCCGCTCCGCTCTCCCCCGCAGCTCCGTGCCCGCTGCCGGCACCCGAACCTTCTGTCTCGAGCGGGGGAGATACTCGCTAAAGGCAATGCTCGCTCGAGCAATTGCCTTTAGCGAGTATACTTGCTCATCTATAGTCCTGTCCTATCTTTCTGGCACATAGAAAAAGTACCTGCGAGAAAGAAGAAAGGGCAAGTCTTATCTTTTCTCGCGTGTAGTATTAACATCAAAGAATCCAGCTAGTAAAAATAAAACCACTTAAATCAATGCTTTTGTTTCATCCCATTTTGCCACCGTGACAAGATAAAATCAAGAAGACACCCTGAGGGTGCGGGCAGACGAGCGTAGGCGTATTTATGTTCGCACGAGCGCAACGTATAATCGCCCGAGCGATCGTTTTTCACCGATCACGACCAGAGCTAGAAAGCGTATTTTCGTTTGTTCCTACTTTGCAAACGGTCTTTTCGGCGATCGAATATGCGTTGGCGCGTATTTCGGTTGCATATGTTCCGTTTTTTTTCGAATCGCCGTTTTTACGCGCCGTAAAATCGCCCATGTGAACGAATACATTCGAAACCATTGCCTCAGATGGTCACGTATATACATTTGGTCGCAAAAACGCGCCGTTTATGCGCTCGTCTGCCCGCACCCTGACTTATATATACTGGGGTACACGTTATAATCATTGAGAATTAGTCACCGCGTGACCCTTTAATCTTGTTTGTTCATATGTGGAATATACTAGATACAAAAGACTGTGCATTTCAGAAAGATGTATAAAAAGAAAGCAACTTTGAGATTGGGCAGTGGAAACTTCTAAACAGTTTATGTTTTTAATATGCTTACAACATTTTTGACCTAAAACTATTTTTTGGCTGTGAGCAAGGTGTCCTATTAGATTGCACTGAATCGGTTTCAGGAAGGACTAATGTACACCTGCGGTATGATCCCTACAGGGTAGGACTGATATTATTTGTGGATTTACTCTTTTCTCCAAACCTGCACGCACCATCAGTTGAGTTCTTTTGATATTTCACATCCTGAGAAATGAGCCTAAGGGAAGGTGTTAAAAAGTTCCCCCTGTGAATCATTTACTCCCAGGATAACAGATGTTACATCTCTCAATGTCACATTATATATGTAGATGTTTAAAATTGTGAAAAAACCATCTTCACGTCAAGCCGTGCCATCTATAAAAAGGTTTGGATAAGAATCCAAGAACTGTAAAAGGCAGTTTAAATACTTGTAGTTCTAACTATTCCACCGCAAGAAGTGTTAATGTACACAAAAGTTTAACCAAAACTTAGGGACCTTTCACAGAATATGCTGCCCTTCAATTCAACACCAAAATCCACAATGCTAACTGCAGGTTTGGATGCAGAATTACCGGCAGGATTCTGCTATTTTCAATTCCGCACCAAAATCTGTGCTTTGGCAATGTGGACTTTGGGGTTGAATATTCTGCAGGAGGGCAGATTTCACAACACGGTTGGGGAACATCCATCCTTATGAAAGGTCCCTTATGTACAACACGCAGACACTTAGTGAAATCAGTCCGCTTTTCACTGACCTAATTTGCACTAGTTCGTGTGAATGTAGCCTAAAAGCCATGGCTAGAACATGGCAATACAAATGCGTGTTCCATCAATGTAATACTCTGATTGTCCCTAATAATTACACACCAGGAACTTCATGAAGGTTCAACAGTTCAGAGCAAGTTTTTTGCAGTTATTTGAAATATCCTAAAAGTTCGCTCTCAGATCAAACATCATTACACTTACCCTGAATACAGAAATCCCTTTACTTAGTAAATAGCCATGGTTCCTCTACTCCAATTCAGCTAAAAGGATGTAGTCATAAGAAAAAGAATGACAGGGCCCCTTTTGTTTGGGGCCACTGTAAGAGCCCAGCTTCCTCCATTGATATAATCTTCTAATAAGATGACATAGGGAATGAATTGCCAATATAACATAAGTACTGATGCAATATTACAGAGAGTGGGGGAAATTTATTTAACTTTTTATCTGCCAACGTTCAAAAATTGGAACAGTAGATTCACACAGTTGCTGCCTTGCTTTGTATTGAGGTGGATCCTTATTCGGCATGTAAAAGGTTAAGTGAACCTGTCGCCATCTGAGTGCGGTATAAGGTAGCGACAAACACAATGATTACGTATCAGTGCTGTAGTTTGGGGGAAGCTTGCATTTTATTATGAGTAGCCACACAGAGGACTAGTCCTCCATACTCATGAGCAGCCCACTCATGGGGCTATGTCCACCCCACAGTCCTTACACCGATTGACAGCTGTCTTCCAATTGCTGTACATAGGAGAAAACTGTAGAGCTAACCAGAGTTCATGAGTATTGAGGACTACTTCCTGTACTCCCCTGTGTGTCTGTAACTAATTAAATACAAGCTTCTCCAAAACACCTACATAGACATATTGCTGCAATCAGCATGCCTATCATTATCTTATTCTACCTTCAAAGAGGTGGTGACAGATTCCCTTCAAGACAGGCGCTTAATAGACCAATCTTAATTTAAAGTGCACTGGTATAGGATGCACTAAATGTAGAGGCGCATGACTCTTGATAAATTTGGCACATAGCTGATGTAGATTTAATTTTCTAATGCATGGACAGCCGTATATGTGCTATAATTTGAGCCATTTTCTAGCATCAATTAGTAAATTTGTAGGTCCGCCTCTTTTGCTAAGCTCTAACCACTTTGGCGTACACCAGAATTTGCAACTTTTTTTCTGCCAGAAAACTGGTGCAAAGCCCTTTATATATTTCCCCCAATGAGTCAGGTTTTCAAGATAAGGGGTAATACTTTAAGCAGTAAAGCAGCCCCACAGATAATGAAAAGCGATGCACATGATCAGCGTCTCTCTTACATGCAGAGTAAAGGCCCATTTACATGGAGCGATGATCACTCAAAATTTGCTCAAACGACAGTTTGAGTATCAGTTTTGAGCGATCATCTTTGCATAACTCTAAGTAGCTAATTAGCTACTTAAAGAGTTATGCAGGTGGAGCGGGATACCGCAGCCATAGCTCGGAGAACAATGCAGCTGTTTTGTATATGCAAACAGCTGCATTGTTTTCTGAGCTTTCAGCTGGTGTCCTGCTGAGAACTGCCTGCAGGATACCAGCTGAAAGAATGTTATCAGTACTGCCCACTGAGATATTAGCGTACGGCGCTGATAAGGCTCATCACTATTTTCTAGAAATGAGTGATGAACGAACAGTGCACGATAGCCGTGTGTTTAGACGAAACAATGATCACTCATAAGACGGCTTTTGAGCAAATTTTGAGCGATAAACGTTGTGTCTAAATGGCCCTTAAGTAATAATAGGTGTTTCAGAGGATCCTATTAGCATGTGGCCTGCAGATGTCAGCATGTTTGCACATTTACTTTGAAACAATTATTCTTCAGAGACATAAAATGAATAATTGATTTTGGTGGACGAATTAGTTTTATTAAAACAGAACGCTGCCAAATTCTGCCAGCTGCATGTGGGAGGGGAAGCATTACAGATTGGAACAACTAGATGAGGAGCCAGAATGGCGAATGCAAATAGTAAAGCTTTTTTATCTAAAAATAGTCCCCGCTGATTGTCCCTCTACTGCCGCGGCAGGAAAGATAGCAGAAGGACTGCCTGCCCTCTGAAGTCAATGGAAATCCATAACAATCAAGAGCTTTCCGTGAGTGTCCCTGCCCTCCACTGCTGAACACCATACTGGAGATAATAGCTTCGAGTTTGGGATCCTCCCGACCTACCTAGGAAAACTAGTGTGTATATAGATGCACCTAAATTATAACGCCCCTCAGCAGTCAGCTCTGTGTCTTAAAAAACTGGAATAAAAAAGCCACTATATAAAACAAATGCAAATGATTAAAAAGAATGTGACAGACTCTATTCCCTTATGGAATACCATTAACTGCACGCATCAAGGCAGGTTTCCTAATCCTGTCTAAGTGTAAGGATGGTTTCACACGGACGAGCACTCGTTAATGTCCATTTTACCCGCCGATGCAAAAATGCTTTGCATCGCTTCTGTGGAATTCCAATTCTCTCTCGTGTGAATATTCAAAAGTGTTTCCCATTGATTTCCGTGGGAAACCTCACTTGCACTCATATGTACATCCCACGGTATGCAAGTGCAATGCGATGTATTTAAGGTCTAATGAAATCACTGGGTGCTACATTCTGAGATATGCGAAAAATTGGACATGCTGCGATTTTTTTCCTCGCAGCATTGCTGTGATGGAAAACATCGCTCATGTGTATGACTCCATTCAAAAGAATGGCGTTCACATTCATTCAAGTTTTGTGCGTCTTGCAACGCACAAAACTCGCTCAAGAGTTCATGCTCGTGTGAAAGTAGCATAATTCTGCAGCCTGTCCGCATGAAAAACTGCATCAAAACCACACCATTGTGTGAAAGAGTGAAATCAGCTGCGGATCCGCACCAAAATCCACACCGAAATCCACACCAATGGTGTGAAATTTGAAGTGGTTTTTGATGCGGGAATGCTGTGGACTTTGACACGGATTTTCACTTTCTGTAAAAGTATCAAAGGTATGTTCACACGTAGCAGAAATGCTGCAGATTTGCTGCAGTGGGAAATTCTATGGCAAAACCCGCAGTATTTACGGAGAGGAAAGAGAGTCAAAATCCGCACCATCAGCACTCCCCATCAACCTCGCAATTCTTTGCACTGTATGGACGACTATTTCATCCGGCATTTCATGCTGGATCGGCGCCGGCGGTTCTGAACGGAGCCCCCAATGCAGATGTGAATAGAGCCTTAACTGTAATGGAGTAGTTAGCTGCTCTTTCATAGTAATGCAGCACCAATGTTACAGTTCTAAAATTCCAAACCAATAATACTTGTGGTGGCAATATAACAAATGGAAAATAATCCCCCAGCCGACCGCAAGCAATATACAAGTTCTCTGCTTGGTAGCTTATTATTAGCTCTAACCGCACATTTTTCTCCGCTTATATGGTATCTGGATTCAGTTTAAGTAAAAAGACTTTGAAGTTGTTCAATGTGTTATGTAGAGACACCACAGCTATGCGGAGCGTGTTTGTACAAGACGGGATGTGATTATTCACTGGTTGCTGATAAACAGGATTCTCTAATGTGTGACAGTATACTCTGCAAGGCACTCTCTACACAAGAGAATCTGAGACCTCAAGGGATTGCAAGATAATTCTAAAGTAGCAAACTTCTTCCAGATTACTTACCAAGCATGTCAGTATAAGCCACAGCATCTTAAGCAAAAATAGTCCCTTCTTCTGAGGCGTTGTACAGTCCATGTCTTTAGTCACCCCTCAATGCTAGGTTATCTGAAAGAAAAAATACAAGTATGACCAATTCTGAATTATCAGTCCAGGCATTACCTTCACCATTCTATGAACTGTTAGGCATATACAGAAAAGAAATAAAATAACTGCATTTACAAGACGGCACAAAAATGGCAAATATGAATTTTCCCCTAGTATAGTATACAAAATAAATTATAGGCATATATGTAACATAAAGGGAGACTACCCGCTTGTCAAAAAATAGTGCCCGTTGCCTTAGGTTGTGGCATCTTTTTTCTCTCTGATGGCCGTCAAAAATTAATCAATGAGCCAACTGCAACCCTAATCTAAATGGTTGGTAATGCGGGCACTGAATGCAATGGAAACAGTGCTTGCTTTACCAAACAGGGCCACTGCAATGTATAACGAGCTATCTGCTTCCTACTCCATACACATTGGCAGCCACCAGAAGAACACTAATAGATCAGGGATCCGAGTGGCGGACGCCCACCAATCAACTATTGATGACTTATCCTGAGGACTGGTTTTGGAAACCGAAAAGATAGTCCATTGTGGAGCTAATTGAGAAGACACGGAAGCAGACAGCTTGTGCTAACTTGGATTCCTTGCCATATATTGTTTTTATAATGCTATTATGCCAATAAGCGTAAATAGATTTCTGCCAGAGCATAATTTTATCCCCACACATCTATTATCTCTCCAACACCCAACCTAAGAATTGAATCAGCTGAATTTTCTGCATGTCTATCACTACATCTTATTGAAAAACGTACCATTCACTTCACATGGCTTTTCAGAATAAGCTGCTGTTTGTGTACATGTGGAATAACACTATTTCAGACCATTATAGGACACGTATCCTGCATTGATCACCAGTTTTTCCCTCCATGAGTAGTTTTTCTAATACTTAGCCTTCCCTAAGCTGGTGGGTGGAGACCAGCTACTAGGATGTCTCCATACACTGCACACAAAGGAACATCCTTCTGAAACATTCACTCAGAAGTAGAGCATGGAGGACATTATATAGCAGGGCTGAGCAGCATAGCTGTGTATCAAAAACGGAGGTGAGACAGTAAACACTAACCAGAGCCAACCGCGATATCTCTTTGTGTGCGTGTGTCTGTGCCCCTCGCCCTCTCTGCAGATGCTTTCCTCTCCACTGACTACTGCAGGCAGAAGGTAGCATGATAATCTATTGTGTATCTCAAGACGGATTTTAGCAGTGAATTGGGGGTGGATGATAAGTGCATAAGGTGAGTGTGTGGGGGGCGGGGGGTAGGGAGAAGTAGCGGAGAAGTGCAGAAAGAAGTATTTCTCTCTAATAAGAAATGTTGGCTTGTACTACTGATGTACAGTATGCAAAGTTTGTTTAAATGACAGGTCCTATTTAAACAAGTTATCCTATCATCTTGATTCCTGTCCATAGGGCCTATTAGATTATATGGTTGTCACAGATGGGGGAGGTGCCAACTTGTGCACCCTGTCGTAGTGGAGAGCTATTATAAGTACCGTCTGTCATTCTGGACTACTAGCCACCACCATGTAGTACATGGTCCACCACTGACTTTATTGGGCACCATGTAATGCTACATTTCCCAGTGTTAAAGATGAAATTTGTACATGGCCACAACTACTCCCAGTGCTAAAAGCTACTTGCTAAGCATTATACCAGCCAAGCATTTCACCAGAGGGAAGCTTCAATATGAACAGAGGTTGCCCTGATGGGACAACCCTTTTAAAAAAAGGGGGGTAGTATGAGATTAGAAGAAAAATATCAAAAAATAGCTCCACTCTTGTCCGTGGGTTGTGCATGGTATTGCAGTTCGGCACTATATCAACCACAGCCTATAACAAAAAGTTTCTGGAAACAGGCAGACCCTTTTTTTCTAATCTCATAAAACCCCTTTTAAGATATTTTACTCCACTGATTCACGCTCAGCTTAGTAAGCCAATATCTTAAGATCTTCAAAGAACCACGGAACAAGACCTAATCATTAACTTTCCGACAAATTTACAGCATGGCCATCCATACTGCTATAGTACTACACCTTCACATGGAAGTAGTAATAACTAACTGATAAACATCGCAGTCTAGGAGCGTGGCGTCGTGCTTGCGAAGCCAGAGTTTATGGTGCATTTAAATGTTCCTTGATAACATGGAAAAGTTTCACGCTACATAAACCTCCAGAGGCCGCAGGAAATTAATTGAATTGTTCATTGTAAAACAATGGACATTGGAGTTCAGAGCGGCTTCTGGGAAGGCGAAAAAAAGACCACAAGTACAAACACTTTATTCTGGACGTAAACGACTATATGAGGTTTGTTTGTACTATGTTCTTGTAAGTGCAGCGATTTCCTTCCAGAAGAATTCTCTCACACATAAAAGGAGAAGGAGACTTACATCTACATATTTAGATAATTGCAAGGTCAGAGCTGAAAAGACCCAGGGTTCAGACTGCTCGGCACGGTGTCAAGACCTGCAGCTGAAGGCGTTCTCCTGCTGCCGGATCTTGGATGGCTTCAGTCTTTTAACATTCCCTTTAGAATGATTGCTTTCATCTCACTTCCCCAGGCTATCGCAACGACGACCATTGAAAGTGAGCCAGAAGGCTCGGAGAACAGGTATTTCTTTGCAGGAGTTCCTTGTCCCACAAGGCTAACAAGTCAACTAATAATTAGTGAGCTCTCATTATCTACTACCCACCCCAAATAATGAGATATACTGGGGTCCTGGTGATGGAGAAGGATGATGCCAGTTTATAGTGAATATTACAAAAAAATGGTCAAACCTAGTAGCAGAATCAGAGGGTGTTATATATTTTTATTCATTTTTTTTCTGTTTGTTGCAATTGATGACACATTTTTCAATCTCGTTAAACATGACATAAAATGCACCCGAAATGGTGACCATTGGTCGAAAGATTTGCATGAACAATTGTTTGTCATGGCAGAGTTCTGTCTGCCGAAATTGTGACCGGCCATGTTGGAAAATTTTAGGCACAGTTGGATGAAAATACACATGTATGTGTTTTGGTTTTCTTTTTGTTGTTTGCTTCTGTTTTTAAAGAGGAACTTCACTTTCATGAAACTTTGATATGCAATAGGGATATGTCGATAGCTGTGATGAGTCGGGGTCCAGGTGCACTCACCTGAGCGCTGTGCTAGTTTAGCTGATTTCGTTACCCTTTAGCTCATAGAAGTCTAATAATGTCTTCTATAGACTTCTACAAGCTGGTTCTCAGCTACCAAGAACATCCAAATAGTAACAAATGCAGCAGAATGTGACCACTGCAGCCCCTTCATTTCAACGATCGGTGGAGATCTCAGCACCCAGACACCCACTAAGCAAAACTTTTCGACACATTTTATGACATGTCAGAAGTTTTACGAAAGTGCTCTTAATATTTAAAATGATTTGCTGATCCACTCTGACCTGTAGTGTTTTTGGTGGAATCATTTCGGCAGGCAGCTTTCGGCTGGATTCACACACAACATTTTGCTGGGTTTCCTTGGTGTTTTTTTTTTTTTTTCAGGTCAGAAACGCTGTGCCAAGATGTTACTTTAAAGGGGGTTTCTGTACTAAAATTACTGATGACACCTCTTTGGACTCTATCCATATAGTTAAGAAAGTCCTTTAAACTAGATAGAAAGGTCACCAATGGCAAAATATGTCCCAAGACCATAGTTGATTAATATTACTTGCTGCTCCCCTTTCGCAGAACTGCCGTGGATCACCATTTCTCAGGGCCACTCTTCAGTCTTCCAAGATGGCCACAGCATTCACGTGAGCAGTACTGGCTAATCCGAAAGCAGGATGAAGTGTTTGACTGCTAATGCACAGTGTATATCAGGTAGTAAGAGGAACGCTGCAGCCATCTTGGAAGACTGAAGATGGGCCCTGGGAATTGGTAAATCCACAGCAGAACAGCAGGTAATACTCCCTTCAGACCCCGGACAAATTTCGTCCCTGTGGCTGGCTGGAGGATGACTTTAAACCTCAATATTTTGAAGTAAGATGTACCAAATTTATTAAGAGTCACAGACACTTTTTTGAAAAGTAGCAAGAGTGGTGGAAAATATCCCCAAACTACTAATCTGCATGCCAACGGCATGCGCACAAATTTGCGAATTTCGATTTTTAATCTCCTCCTATAGTATAACAGTATGAAAAAGAAGAAGAAAAGGAATATCAGCAGGTCCAGAACTATGAATAGGTTTTTACTGAATCGCTAACCAGAATAAAATATCATTTGTATAGTGGGACTGCACCAGGTGGGACTTTAACCCCTTCCCGCCACACAGGGAGTAACTGTACGTTCTGGCGGGGAGGTGCTTAGCACAACAGCGCATACAGTTAAACCTTAGGGATAGCGCAAGATCATAAAAGATCTTGCACTATCCGGCAGCAGGAGCTGGCTGTCACGAATAGCCATGCTCCCCATACAACATCAGGGGTGCATCGGAGCAGCGGCCCCACTGTTAACCCCTTCCCTGCCGCGATCTATGTAGATCGCGGCATGAGAAGAGCTCACAGAGGGAGCACGCTCCCTCTGTGATGTCATCAAACTCTCGCGATATAATCGCGGAGATCCCGACGGGTTACCATGGCAACAGGACGCCTGATAACGATAACAGAAGTCCTGCAATGCCTTATCATAGCGATCAGAGCTGGTATGGTACAAGAAAGAAAAATCTAGCAAAAAAAGTTAAAAAAGCAAACCTTTTTTCGTGCTTTTTCTCATATTAGCATAATTTTTAAAAATTTAAATCCCACATATTTGATATCGTCATATCTGTAAAGATGTGTACAATAAGTTGAACATACTTTTTATCCTGCATGGCAAAAAGTGTAAAAAAAAAACCTAAAAAACTAAGGCAAAATGCACATTTTTAGCGTTTTGCCTCCCAAAAACCGCAATAAGGGCTTTTACCCACTAGTGTTTTTTTTCACAGCGATGTCACTGCATTTTTTTTTCCAAACGTCAATGGGACTTTCTAATGTTAAAATCGCATCGCACAAGAATCGCAGCAACGCAAACTTGCAATTTTTGTGCGATGCGATTTTAACATTAGAAAGTCCCATTGACATTTGGAAAAAAAATGCAGCGAGATCGCAGCAAAAAAAAAAATGTTTGTGGGTAAAAGCCCTAAAAGTGTTAAAAAAAAGCCGTATGTACCCCAAAATGGTACCAATAAAAATTACAGATCATCTCGCAAAAAACAAGGCCATCGTCCATGGAAAAATAAAAAATTTATAGGACTTTGAATGCAGTGATTTAGAAAAAAAATGATTTCCAAAAAAAAGGTTTTTATTGTAGAAAAGTGGAAAAATCCCCCCAAAATGTAAGAATTTTGGTATCGTTGTAACCGTACCGACCGTACAGAAATGTATTCTGTAATTTATGCTGCATGATTAACGCTGTAAAAAAAAAAAAATCTATGGGAGAATTGATGCTTTTTCTCTCCCTGCTATGAAAAAATAATTACACAAGTTTTACAATATAGTTTATGTACCCAAAAATGGCACCAATAAAAACTACAGTTCGCCACTCAAAAAACAAGCCCTTATATGCCGTGCCGACAAAAAAAATAGAAAAAAGTTATGGCTTTTGAAAACTGGAAATTCTCCAAAGGCTATGTCCTTAAGGGGTTAATGTTGATTACCTATCCTGAGCTGGAAGCTGACAGCTCCGTCCCCATTGCAGCAGCCCAGGTTAGAAATTGTAGGCATAGTCCAATGTATGACCGAGGCTTTGTAGAGTCTGGTCCCAACTCACCACACAGTGCAGCCAACTGCCCATGCAACCCGACATTCGTACCCCAACACCATTCCCTCCCTCTATGCCCCCTCACTAAAAAAAAGCACAGAGCGATACTCAAGTTGAATTAAATTCACCACATCAGCCATTTTATTAAACAAACATGACAATAGATAATATGTCTTATAAGACAATTATATGACTGAGGTGGAGAGGTGCTTGGAGCTACAAGATCTGGCACCCAGAATATATTTTTAATACATCATGCGATTCTTACCCCCAGTTGACACCACTGGCTTGGGGTCACCACTAGTCCCCAAATGGCTACCTTATTACCAAAGGCCCAATAGAATTGCTTTAAGAATTAAGGGGACCATACTCCAAATGAATCCTCTCCCAAGAATTGAGAACCAACTCCAAGGACCCCCTTACCTGCCACTAGCTGCTATGACACCAATACATGTGAACATGAACGTCCCAAAACCTCACCAACCACCCAGACAACATCCACAAAGCCATCAAAGTCCCAACCAGATGGGGCAGGACTTTACCTAAACTGTCCCTACACTGAAAATGTGCTATCCCACTCGTAACACAACTATTATATTCCACCTGCATTCCGCCCCTTTCCTTACCCTGCCTGTTGACCCTCCCTGCAAACCCTATCATGTGGGCCTGCACCCATGGCTTCCAGCCTATGTTAACCTAGGCTACTAGATGGGGTTGAAGTTGTCAGCTTCCAGCTCCATCCCCACTGCCAGCTGACCCGATATCAGCAGATTGTTGGGGGTCCTGAACAGTTGACCCCACAATTATTTACGAGCTATCCTGAGAATAGGCTATGAGTAGTAAAGTCCTGGGGAATCCCTTTTTAAAGCATTGCTCAGTTTTCATCATCATATGCCTTAGCACCTCTATGTTGTCATTTCTACTGCACTTCCAGACATGGGAACCCAATTCTGACTATATCCTCTGCAGCCCTTGCTATTACACAATGTTCATATGCGTATACCAAGGGTCCCCAACCTTTTTATCATGCTGTGAGCCACATTTAACATTGAGTGATGGTCGAAAACCACATTCAATTCAGAAATGGAGAAGATACATTTTTAGACTAGGGCTACATGATGACTCTAGGCACTACTCACATGTGCAAAAATTGCACTGTGGCCTTGTTACATTGCATTTTAAGGTAAGTAAATGTGGTTACATTGCGACTCACAAGTCACTGTTATTCAAAAATTGCAAGAAGGCCAAACCTGATGGATTGCGATTGTCAGGTTGTGGTCACTGCCAGCTGCAAGGCAACCGCATCCACTTATATTAGAATGTAATGTAGCAATCCTTGTCCACGAGATTAGCACCCAATGTTGCCATGTAGCCCTAGCGTAAATGTGGATAAACAAGAACTTGTGAAATTCTAAAATCTGCTGACCAAATTGCAATTGTTTGTTTTTTAGGATACGTCTTCCAAAATGTCAAATACCAGTATATGCGCAGAACTCAGGATCCAAGCAGCAACCCGCAAGCCACACAGCAAGGGGTTGCGAGTCACATGTAGCTCCCCAGCAACTGGTTGGTGACCACTGGTGTATACTATAGGTCAAAAGGTTTACTCCCAAATTCTAATGCAGCGACTTTACTTCCTGCAAGATGGAAAATGTAAATCAGTAGCGACTAATGATATAGTTGCAAGGTTGTCAACACCCTTCATGCCATATTGGAAGTTAACCAGCTGTTTACACAATTGTTTCCAAGCAGAAGAACAAGTAAATGGCGATCATGTATGTACATGTGTTTAAACAGCAATACACAGGGTAATCAATCAGAAATCAGACAGTAGTCACCTGTCCTACAAATAAACAATCCAGTGTTGTGCAATCACTTCAGTACTCTCAGATCCCTTGTCCCTTAAATCAAAAAATAACTATATGTATCATTTTATTTTTTTATACCCTCTCTTTACTGACAAGTCCAGGGGCGTAACCATAGGGGATGCAGGGGATGTGGTTGCATCCCGGGCCCAAGAGCCTTAGGGCTCATGTCCACGGGCAAAATAAGAATTAAAATCCGCAGCAGATTTTAACTCTTCTCCCGCGCGCGGATCCGCACCCCATAGGGATGCATTGACCACCCGCGGGGTAGATAAATACCCGCAGATGGTCAATAAAAGGGATTAAAAAAAAAAAGGAGCATGAAAAAATCTGGACCATGCTCCATTTTCATGCGGGTCTCCCGCGGGGACGGCTCCCGCGGGCTTCTATTAAAAGCCTATGGAAGCCGTCCGGATCCGCGGGAGACCTAAAATAGGAATTTAAAAGAATTTACCCATCTGGAGCGGACCGGGAAGGTCTTCTCTTCCTCACGGCCGCATCTTTCTTGCTTCGGCTCGGCGGATGTGCCCGGCGCATGCGCGCGGCACGTCGGCGACGTGCCGGCGATGTGCCGCAGCCGTGACTAGTTCATCCGCCGGCCGAAAAAGAAGATCCGGCCGTGAGGAAGAGAAGACTTTCCCCGCCCGCTACGGATGGGTAAATTCTTTTAAATTCCTATTTTCAGCGCTCATGTCCGCGGGGCAGGAGGGACCCGCTGCAGATTCTCCATGTAGAATCCGTAGCGGGCCTGATTTTCCCCGTGGACATGAGGCCTTAGGGGACCCAAAAGGTTAGTTTCTCCATATAGGGAGCCAAGTCCTATAAATAAAGCATTATAGTTGGGGGCCTTGTTACAGATTTTGCATTGGGGTCCAAAAGTTTCATGTTAAGCCTCTGGTGGCAAACACTAATGGCAGCCATTATAATGCCCTTAGGGCTGGTCATCTAAATTTGTGCCAAGCTACATTACTATCAAGAGTTAAAGTTTTTCCCACATTTTGGACATCAATTAGCTTGGACAGAGGGTGGCTACAAAATATGCCTCTGTGAGGGGCCTTGCAAGTCCTGTGGTACATTGCTTTCAATGGCATCATGTAATGCTTAATTTCTCCTGTAGTGGCGCTACAGGGGAATTGAACACTTGTTGCTGGATTACCATAGATTACAAGTGATCTCTGGACGTTCTCACAGTAGAACTATTTACTGTATACCTCCTTTATTTTCAGGAGACTCTTCCAACATTAAGAGATTGTCCAAAACAGATAATGAAAAATATTATTCAATAGATTCTGTCCACTGTGAATTGCACTTAAATTTGGCATATGTATGAATAGGAATGTAAGGGTATATTTGCAGGGGTACGTTTTACGCACGATTTTCATGCGTTGAGAGATGCAAAGAAATCCCACATGAAAACATCCCATTGTTTTCAATAGGTTAATTTACAAGAGCAATTTTTTCACTGGCGCCAGTAGTGCGAAAATGACGAAATGCAGAATGTCCTTTTTTTGGGTGGTTTTGTTCAGGAATCTCCCATTATTTCCTATTAGAGCAATAATAATAATAATAATTTTTAAAAACACCTATAGTACTCCCATGCAAATGCAATTTTCATGTGAGTGCGAAACATTTAAAAAATGTCACTATTGAAACAACATGCGATTTTTAAAAACGAAAGTGCAGCAATGTGAGTTTTTTTTCTCGCAAAACACATCGCAATTGCAGAAAACAAAATTTCAGGTTTACAAGCATGATATCGCTCATCTTCTCAGACCAATAACGCACTCATCCATGTAAATATGTTCTGATATTTAGACAGTCCTAGCGCTTATTCAGATGGGCGTATGTCGGTCGGGGTATCACGCCCGTCCAATATACGCTGCCCCTCTCTGCAAGGGGAGGAGGCGGGACGAGAGTTAGTGCACTGAGCTCCCGCCCCCTCTTTGCAATGGAACGAGGCGGGGTAGAACTTAGATCCATCCCCAGTCCCCTACTTTCCATTGCAAAACAGTGGTGGGGGCGGATAGGGGGCGGGAGCTCAGTGCACTAGCCCCCGTCCCGCCTCTTCCCCTTGCAGAGGGGCAACGTATATCGGCTGGGTGTGAAAACCCAACCGATATACGCACGTCTGAATAAGCCCTTAGATTTAGACCAAACAGTCCTAAAATACACCAAATTTATCACAGTGGCCCATGCTGTATTATAAATTTGGTGCATCATTAAATATTTGTCTAACTTTGCACACACTATCTGGCTTTCTTTGTGGCAAAATTGTATAGCGAACATTGTTGTATCTCAAGTCATGCCCCCCTCTAGGCTGCACCCCATTTCCCACTAATCCCCGTCCACTTTTCGAGCAATAAAAAAAGAATTCAAAACATCCAATAAAAGTTCTTGGTGTAACTTAAGCCAAAATTCTGGCGCATTTATTTTAGCAAATCTTCTCCAATTTTTTTTCCTAGCTCCTAATTATGGCCATTTTTTACCTTTGTGCTCATTTTATAGCAGCATTATCAATATAGCGAAATCCATATATATAAAGGGAACTCATCAGCCCCATAAGAGCAGGGGACTCCCCATTATCTGGAATGTAATTAACATACTGGATGTGCCTATTTGTCAAGTAGAGAGAGAAGGTTTTTCCTTGCCACAGGCTTTGAACAGCCTGCAATTAATGAGATGCCCTGTCACATAAATTATACGTCCTCTTAAGTTTTTAATATCAATAATAAAACTGTTCTTACTTCCGCTGAGAAGATTTATATTTTGCAATAAGCTAGATTTCTACATCATAATCTGTAATAATGATGCTCTTTATTTACATAGCGCCAACATATTCCGCTTTACATTGCAAATCTGAGGTAATGTACAAAATCAGACATCATATACAGTATTGAACAACAGGGGTGAGGGCCCTGCTCACAAGAGCGTACGGAGATGACACAGGTACAAGTGCTGGTGCTGTACAATGGTTCAGCCGTCCCTTATATAGATATAGTAGTATACATAAAGCTGTATGAGTCGGTCACCACCTGGTATCTGTGTATGTACAGGTATGATATGCATTAGGGTGTATGGCGGTCAGGTTTTGAGGAAGAACGTAAAAGAGGGTTAAACAAAGAAGACTTAGATATGTGGTAGGCCTTCCTAAAGAGATGTGTTATTAGGGTACACTTAGAACTGTCGGTATTGGGAATTAACCTGATTGTTTGGGGGAGCGCATTCCAGAGAACTGGTGCAGCTTGGGAAAAGTCTTGGAGACAGGAGAGGGAGATCCTATTAAAGGGGTTTTCCAGGCACAAAATGCAAATTCTGAAAAAGCTGAAATCTAGCAGGGACAGCTAAGTAGTAGCAACCTATATCTTTTATCTACGCTCTGGACCCTCTCCTCCGTCCTGTGCAGACGCTGATCTGCTGCTTTGCTTACATGCATCATTTCCACAGAAAGCCCAACAACAGACTGTAACCTACAACTTCCAGCATGCACAGAACTTATTTACTGGCCAGCACTGTAGCTCCGCCCACAGCTCACTGGTCCTGCAACTTACTACCGGGTTTCCCCCAAAATAAGACACTGTTTTATATTAAATTTTGCCAAAATGAGGTACCGTGTTTTATTTTCAGGGGGTGGGGTGTCTTATAATACTCACCTAGCAGCTGGCGTTCACGTCCCTCGGGCTGGTCTCCATTGCTGCAGCAGGCTTCCGTGTCCTCCGGCAGTCCTACAGAGCAGTTCTTCCTGGTAGCGGAGCTTAAATACCCTGCCTCTAACAAGCTAATGCTTTGATTGGTTAAACGAGCACCACGTCAGCCAATGAGAACTGGCGCTCGATTAACCAATTACAGCCGTTCATTGAATGACAGCTACAGTGAACATATTACAATTGACTTATTGTGATGATGTACATTAGATTGTAAAATGTTAGTCTGTACCCAGAATACCCCTTTCATTAGAAAAGTCTCATGGCAATAAACTCAGCACAGGTATTTCCCAGTGATTAGGTTAATGGTCCTTTTACATGGGCAGATTAAATGCTCTATGGGGACAACCAATTGTTAACACGATCAATTGTCCCCATACAGCTGTCACTGATTGGCTGCACACCTTCCTAATTGATGAGGGAGATGTGCAGCTGACCAATAAGCATTTTCACGCTTACCTAAATGGCACAATCAGCTGATTCGTTGGCTGATCATTCCCCCTTCTACATAGCCCAACTGTCGGGAAAGTGAATGCTTATAGGAATATTTTGCCTTATAAAAGGACCAACAATCTATGGAGAAATCCAGCAACAAGTTTTCCAGTTCTCTACAGCGCCACCACAGGAGAAATGAAGCATTACACAGTGCTCAATGAAATCAATGAGTTATCCATGTAATACAAGGTCGTGTAGGGTCCTCCAGAGAAAGAGACATTCTTAATAGCCACTCTGGCTAATAAATGGAGGTTCCAAATGGCAACCCACTGAATTCCCTATTACGGTATTTGAAAGTGAGTTTTCCAAAGCAGAGAAGGATTGTTCTATCTCATATGTATATCTGAACCTGGCACCGTGCCTAACTGTATTTCTTTAATAAAGGAGAGTACGCGAGGTTATGAAGACGCGGTATGAGTAAAGTACGCTTATATTTTCACAGGCCGTTATTACAGTCCTTTACAGAGTCTGACTTGGCATAGGCTTAATCCAACCTTCAGCTAAATGAGTTACTTATCACAGCTAGTGGTATCATAAAGCCAAAATATCTGGAGGCTCGGCCCTTAGATCTGTCTTTGATATAAATCCCTCTGATCACTTGGATGGAGCATACAGTATTTAGAGGCCAGCTCTGTAGTATATTCTACATCTGTCTTTTGTTCAGTCTCAACCAGACTCGCAGAACAGTAGCATTTCAGGTAACCCTTGCAGGGCCAGAACGATGCTCGGAGATCAAAGATCCTGTGCTTTCAATGGTGAACGTCTTAAACCATATCTAATTATAAGAAGAATTACCATTCTGTATCTATTTACAGTGTCTATGCCAGCGCGAGAACAATGAGCTCACATCTCCGGCAGCTTACCATAGGTTTTTGGCATGAGAGACTTACAAGGATAAAGTGACTGGTCTCTTTTAAGGAGTTAGTTCCATGAGTCTTAAAAAAAAAGGATCCATTCATCTTACAATGAAAAGGAAACCTCTGATCGTTCCTCCTGGCTAACCAAAAACCTGATCGCATCTAGTCTGTAAGAGATACTTTGAGAAAACAGTTCATGTGCCATGATAGTCAGCGAGCAAAGCCAGAACTATATAGTTTTTAATAGTTTTAAAGGGATTGTCCAGGAATGGTGTAAAATTGCTGCTGTCAGTGTGAAAACCCTACCTAGGATGGGAGAATTCATATGCAAATTGAAGGGTGCAGGGCCACAGGTGGGGGGGGGGGGGGGGGGTGGAGCCTAATGTTACACTTTTAGGAGGACTCATGTGCAGACCGAAGGGTGTAGCATGGAATTCATGTGTAGCATGGAAAGGAAGGGGTGTGGCCAGGGCCATGGGTGGAGCCTAACACAGCACTGTTCTGAACGGTGTGATTTTAGGCTCTGCCCATGTCCACAGCCCTGTCCCTGCCAATTTCCCCCTCCATGAATTCTTTCACCTAGGGTGGGTTTTCACTGGCTGTACTGAAAAGAGTCATATTTTGCTATTCCTGTACAACCCCTTTAATTAACTCATTTATGACCAAGGAGCGTACAATTACAGCACTTGGTCCTAGGTTTTAAAACCCCGCCACTGTAAATGTACTGTGTGGGTTTCAAGCTCCTGCCATCTAGCTGGACACATCAGGTGCCCGGTGGTCAGTGAGCAGTCAAATATGGACAGCAGACAATACAAAGTTGACCCTTTTAGTGGGACAGACAATTCTCTAATGTGTAAGGGGGCAGATTTAACTTTTTCCCAACAAATGTTATTGGGAAAAATATTTCAACACCTAATCCTTTTGTTCCCTGGTAGATACGCCAATGCTAGAGCTGTCTGGCAGCAGCTTACCTCCCTAAACACAAGAACTGGGAAAACAGTTGTTGGCCGAACGACCTTTTTGCCAACAGTCCTTGAAAGCACATGAGCACCAATGGCCATCAGTGAGAGGCTGTATAGTACAGTAGTGTAGAAAGAAAGAAAAATGGCTCTATTGTGTTGACCCAGTGCAAATGTATAGTCATGCAGCCCTTGAGCAGTATTGTCCAGGGACCATCTCTATACAGCCCTGGAAAATGCCAAGTCTTCTCTTTCTCAAGAATGGACTACAGTAGGATGAAGCTAATCTATCGCCTCCTCTCTAGCACTGACATAATGGCCATCTGATTGCACCAAAAGGACAAAGAATATCACTTGTACAGCACAATGACAATCTACATAAGGCTAGGGTCACATCCGCGTCTGAGGCTCGATCACAGATGCAATCGGGCATGATGGAAAAAATACAACTTTTCTCCATGAAAATGACGGACACCATAACAGACCCTGAAGTCAGTGAAGTCCATCACCCATTTCTAACTGGGTATATTCACACATCGCGGAGTACATTTGAACCAAAATACGGATTTTGATACAGACTTTCATGCCGGAATTCACTCATAGCAATGCAATGAATTGGCTCTACAGTGAAAATCTGCACATTTCAGCCACAAATAGAGCATGCTGTGGATTTGAAGATACGCAGCATGACGATCTTCTACTGTAGATTTTTTCTGCTGTAGGTGAATGGGATTTCTTGAAACTCCACTCACTTACATTATACTGTACATTACTGGGGAATTTTGGCTGACATTCTGCAGCAATTTAGCCGTGTGTGATAAGGGCTTAAACAGACAAATGTGCATGCAAATAAGCTCACCACAATGGAGCATATTTGCGCATGAACTTCGTTTCTTTTACTGGTCAAACCCTGCGCTATTACACATGCCAAAAATAAAAAGCAGAAAGATAGAGCAGGAGCTATTCTTTCTCGTATGTATAAAAAATACCTGCAAGGGAGAGATAGGGCAAGGCCTATCTTTTCTCATGCATAGGAATTGCGCACTAGGAACGCACTTGTGAGAATGAACTTATTGAAATCAATAGCTTTGCTTCGCCATTTTTTGCGGGCCTGATTTTCATGCGCACAAAAAGCTCTGCAAACATGCTCGTCTGTTCAGGCCCTATGTGTGAACATACATTAAGGGTGCGTTTGCGTTTTTTTGCGGGCGAAAAACGCAGCGACAGGGCAAATGTGTGTCTGCTTTGGAAAGTGCGTCACCGTGCCTTTTTTCACCCAAATTGAAAAAATGATGGCTTCATCTGGAAACATAGGTGCATAAAAAGGCGAAAAAAGCTGAAAGATAGAACATGCCGCAATTTTTTGCTATCGCAACAGAGAACACATCGCAGACGTAAATGAAACCAGACATTGGTTTTGTAAATCTGCTTTTTTACTCACTCTCGCATGGAGCAAAATACGCAGCATTTTAGTGCCCGTGTGGAGGCGCCCTAACAATAAGGACTCGGGGCTTAAACAGTTGACTTGTCTTTTATCACGTTTTGCAGGCGTGCAAATCATGCACGCAAAACGTGACGAGGTGAAGCCATTGATTGTAATGGCTTCGTTTTCATGCCTGTGTTTCTCGTGCGATATCCCTAAGGCTGGATTCACACAGGCGTATACGTTTCTATGTTCCCCCGCTGGCAATGTAAAAACGCACGGGCCTGCCACATATACTATCTTCCCCACTCACAGTTTTTATACCTTCGAGAAAAGATACGTCCAGCCCTATCTTTCTGCTTTTTTTAATGTGCCCAATAGCGTTGCCTTTGAACAAGTAAAAAAAAGACTTTGGACTTGTTCATGCTCAACTACGCTCCGTAGCGGCAAGCGTATATAAGCGTATATAGTGTATATAAGCATTCGCTCATCTGTTTAAGCCATAAATTTCAGCTGTAAATTTACACCTTTCGATGCTGCGGATCTGAACATGGATTTAGCTTTCCATCAATGAGCAAATCCATGAGTGGAATTCCCAATGTGGAATACATGCAGAATCCGTGTGAAGTAGTGACAGGTCACTTCTTTTTTTTCTACCCGCAGTTTTGAACTAAAGTGCAGATTCCCACTGAAAAGAATGGGAGACTGCACTGCTGCGGATTCGATGCGGAATCTGAATGAATTTGACATGGATTCTGCATCAAATCTGTGCTGATTTTCTGCTGTGTGAATATGGCTTTTTTGACACTGAGTTTGCAGAACACGTTTTCCATATGTTGCAGTAAAGCTCCCATCACATACATATCCATAGGCTCCCATTCACCCAATAGAGGGCAACAAAGTGTCTTTTTGACCATCCAGCTACAATACATGAGCATACGTTTTTTTTGCTGTATAAAATAGCGCAGCAGAACCATACCATAAAAAAACTTTAAGCCATAGGGGCTTCCTCACACATGGTTTAAAATAAGTGCAGCAAAAACACCATAGAAAGAAGAATAACTGCAACACAGACAGTTGCTTTTTTTGTGCAGTTTTTAGTATAAACTGAGGTTTTTAGTAGAGAATTCCCTAAAGGCACTTGACCTACTTTGTGCCGCATCTCAAAAATAACCCACGAGGGCTAGAAACATGACAAACAAATGCATTGGGGGAGATTTAGTAAGCAAAGGGCGCAGAAAGGATGCCAACAGAAGTGGAGTAAATGATATGTATAAAATTTATTAAGGGGGTAATCAGTTTTTGTACCTTTCTTGACAGTTTTAAAGTGTCTAGGTAAAGGGGGTTTGGCTTACAGAAGTTCCAAAATGTGACAAATCTATTAACAGGGTGTGCCAGCTTATTGAGTAGGGCGGCATGAGGTGGCATCAGGAATAGAAAACTGTAACATCTGTGGTGAACTGCTATCATTCCAGATTGCACCATCATATACAATGAAGCATTTTGTTACATTTTGAAAACTTCAAACAACTTTCATGTTTACAAATAAAAAAAAACTGCAACAAACTGATCTAAACACTCTATGTGTGACTCAGTATAAATCCAAAGGCGATGCGCTCCTCAAGGAGCACAAATCAAGCAGAAGTTTCAGTAAAAGTGCAAGGCTTTAGAAGATTTATACACTAATCTATAGGCTCCAGTAGCATGAAGGGGTTAATAAGTGAAAGCAATAACAATACAATGTCACACCATGTAATATCCACTGCAGCGCTCCTGCGCTTATGACTATAGAGACCTGCGAGCAGCAAAAAGAAGTATCCAAAGTATTTCATCGCTACAGATTTCTATCACAGAGCTTTTTGACAGTTAAACACCTGAATACGTTTTTTTCTTGTTTTTCCAGTATGAAATAACGCAGGTTGCTGCACTATTCAATCCTGTAAAAAAACTATATGCTGTTTTCATGAAAGTCAATGAGCGACTACATGGTATAAGTTACACATGTAGCAATGTTTACCTCGATACCTTGCGTGCGCAGTGGCAGCAAATGTTAGGCTATGTTCACACAGGACGGATACGCTGCGCAATTTCTGCAGGACAAATGGTAACCTAAATCTGGTTCCTAAATCTGCGAGACATAAAGTTGCTGTTTGTTGCGGATTTCGGAGTGTTTTTCTCGGCCAATGGTGCATTTTTTTCAATATGGATTTTAGTGCGACTGTGATTTTCGTTGCTTTATGTGAATTTTCCGTGAACATAGCCATATTAGTCTGACTTCTTCAAAGGCTTTTGCTGTGTTACGTGTCATTTTACGGTTTGCTGCAACTGTGCACTTAATGTATCGCTCTTTTTTAGTTTGGTAAAATTCATACAGTATGCCAGAAAGGTTCAAAACATGTAAAAAAAAGGAAACAAAAGACTCCGGCCACACATCAGCATGATGCCCCAGAGCTATACATGATACAATGTAGTGGAATAACTATGCCGAAATATGGTGACCCACACTGGGAAGGCAGAAAACCGACTGTTTCATATACATACATACTATCTATCTAAAGAATGCTTATACATTTGTGTTAAAAGGTGATAGATATACAGTAGATAGATAGATAGATAGATAGATAGATAGATAGATAGATAGATAGACAGATATTAGATAGATATGAAATAGATAGATAGATAGACAGATATTAGATAGATATGAAATAGATAGATAGATAGATAGATAGATAGATAGATAGATAGATAGATAGATAGATATGAGATAGATATTAGATAGATAGGTATGAGATAGACAGATATTAGATAGATAGATATGAAATAGATATGAGATAGATATATATGAGATCAATAGATATGAGATAGATAGATAGATCAATAGATATGAGATCGATAGATATGAGATAGATAGATAGATCAATAGATATGAGATCGATAGATATGAGATAGATAGATAGATAGATATGAGATAGATAGATGGATAGACAGATGGATAGATAGATAGATATGAGATAGATAGATAGATAGATAGATAGATAGATAAAGAGATAGATATGAGATAGAGAGATAGATAGATAGAATATAGATAGATAGAATATAGATAGATAGATGTGAGATAGATAGATAGATATTAGAGAGATAGATAGATATTAGATAGATAGATAGATCGATAGATATGAGATAGATATTAGATAGATAGATATGAGATAGACAGATATTAGATAGATAGATATGAAATAGATATGAGATCGATAGATATGAGATAGATAGATAGATCAATAGATATGAGATCGATAGATATGAGATAGATAGATAGATATGAGATAGATAGATGGATAGACAGATGGATAGATAGATAGATATGAGATAGATAGATAGATAGATAAAGAGATAGATATGAGATAGAGAGATAGATAGATAGAATATAGATAGATAGATATGAGATAGATAGATAGATAGATAGAATATAGATAGATAGAATATAGATAGATAGATGTGAGATAGATAGATAGATATTAGATAGATATGAGATAGATAGATATTAGATAGATAGATAGATAGATATGAGATAGATAGATAGATATGAGATAGATAGATAGATATGAGATAGATAGATATGAGATAGATAGATAGATAGATAGATAGATAGATAGATAGATAGATAGATAGATAGATAGATAGATAGATAGATAGATAGATAGATAGATAGATACATGCAGTATACATCTTGCACGTACTCCCTCTCTACAAAACGAGTTCCCACAGTGCGGTCTTTAGGATGGATTCACACACACACACGGAGGTGCCCACCTGCTGCAGCTGGCCCTCCACGGCTAAGTCCCCCGGTGCTCCGTGCGGGGCAGTACAGGGTGACACTCCACACAGCCGCAGCCTGCCCGGACCCCGTCAGCTCCTGCGCGGCCGCCCGGAGCTGTGTGAGCAGAACAGCCGGAGCAGCGGGAGAGATCAGTGGCATCTCCTAGGAGACAGGCCACGCCCCGTCCCCGCCCCCTCCATTCTGCGCCTCACTGTCCTTCCTCTATGAGGGATGTGTATCGTCCTAGTGACTGGGAGAAACCTATACAAGTAGAGGTCACCTCCAGTAACCAATCAGGTTGCAGCTCCTAACCTTCTGAGGCAGCTTGGAAAATAAAAGGAGGGAGCCGATTGGTTGCTAGGGACAACAGCCCCCCTTCTCGCTTGCACTAGGCTTTTATATTTATTAGGTGGGTGGCTTCACCTTTAGCGATTTTAGGGACGTTTTTAGTGGCATTCTCCTGGCATTTTTAGCCACTTTTTCGAAATAAAAATTGTCTATCACCAAATATTAGCTGGAAGTCATTGAGGAAATATTGAACAGGCTACAAACTGCAAGCTGTAGGTTTGGCATTTTTTGTGGCGTTTTTGCATAGGCTTTCACTAGGGGACACAGAAACGGGTGTGAAGGAAACCTGAGGCCATGACTTTCATGCGGTCTTAATCGTATGTTCACCTACGGCATAACTGCTGCAGATTTTTCACATACAAAGTCCGCAGCAGTGTGTTCACACAGTGTATTTTGGCGCATATTCCGAGTGAAAACATACCTACAATACACGACCCATTGATTTGTAATGGGAGGCGGTGTCCATGTTTTTCACACAACCCATATGTAAAAAACACCTTGTGGAATAAAAAATAAGTGAAATGTCACTTTTTTCGTTTTACGTTTCTGATTTTGGTTTTCCAATGGTATAAAACTTCAAAAACGCATCGAAACCCACGTCTCCAGTTTGTACGTGTGTTTTGATGCCTATCCGCACGTAAAAAATAAGCGCTTTCTTTGCCCTCCTTGCTCATTCCGAACGGCGTACATACACTGTGTATTAGGGCGGATTCAGGCGAGCGCGGCTTTCTCTCCTTACACTGCCCTGATCATTTCAGTGGTTGCGTTTTCACTAGCAGTATTCTCGCGCATTAATAGTACATGCAAGAAAAGGTAGCGCCGCACCTATGTTTACGTTTTGTTTTTTTCAAACTCGCGTGCAATAGCGCAGAGTCTGAATGGTCTGGAAACAAATCAAGCGGGTTCATGCGCAACTACGCTCCGCAGCCCATCTGAAGAAGCCCTTATACCTCAGGCTGCCTTCACACTTGCGATAAAAGTGCGCGATGTGAGAGTGAGTGAAAACGCAAAATTATGAAACCAATGATCTTCAAAGGTTTCATTCATATTTGCGATGGCATTAAAAAAAAAATCGCAGCATGTCCTATCTTTCTGCGTTTTGCTTTTTTTATCTCCCATGTTTCCGTATGGAGCCTCCTTTTTATCGTATCGCACGCACTTGTGATTTACGTGCGATGCATTTTTAACATTAGAAACTCCTATTGTCTGCCGTGAGAAAAACGAGCGAGAAGATGGCAGGCGGCAGCCATGTTTTTGCAAGGAAAAGCATCGCTGACGCTCAGACTTGCCATAAGCAAAGTTGCAATTGTTCCCCCGATTTTCTGCGGTGACATCGTGATCGCCAGTGTGATGGACGCCTTACAGCTCCTTCACACCGGCGATCACGATTTTGCCTTTGAGAAAAATTACAGCAAAAATCAGGGTTTTTTTCTCGCAATTTTTGAGCGTCATCTATGCTTTTCCCTGAGAATAATCTCGCTTCGCTGCCGCCTGTAGCGCGAAAGTCAATAGGAGTTTCTATTGTAAAAATACATCGCACAAAAATCGTAAGTTCGTACTTTGCGATGCGATAAAAAAGAGGCTCCATATGGAAACATAGGAGATAGAAAAAAAAAAGCAAAACGCCGAAAGATAGAGCATGCCGCAATATTTTTTTTCACGAAACATCGCATGAGTGAAAACATTGCGATTGTGAAGGAAACCATTGAAAAGCGTGGGTTTCATCATTCTGAATTTTCACTCACTCTCACATCACGCGAAGATCGCATGATTTTATTGCAAGTGTGGAGGCCCTTTTACACGGGCCACAGCAATATCGCCGCTACAAAATCGCGGCGATATTGCAGCTTTGTTCCAGCGATTTTGAGAATAATTTTGCATCACCGCGATAAAATCGCGCAATTTGTTTATTACAACGGTCAATAGGAATTTCCTATGTTCAAATTGCATCACTCGAAAATTGCAAGTTCATGCGATGCAATAAGCAAGGAGGCTCCATAGGGAAACATAGGAGATAAAAAAATAGCGCATCGCAGAAAGATATCTCGCAACATAGTATCAGTGAAAACATCGCTAGTGTGAAGGAAACCATTGAAAAGCATGAGTTTTCTCGCACTGATTCATTGCGGGAAAATTGCGTAATTTTGTCGCCCATGTGAAAGCGGCCTAATGCTGCCTGTCCACGGGCGTTTTTGGATTGCGTTCCCCACAGCGATAATCCGGCCGCAGGGAACGCAATGCACGCTTTTCATCATAGTGATTCTCCGCTCGCAGGCGGCAAAGCACAGCATGCTGCAAATTGCTGCGATTCTACAGTCAGCCTATCTGTCAGATAGGCTGACCGCAGAGATCCATCTCCAGGCTCCTGCTCCCGGACGGCGGGATACCGCAACACCCGTAAACAGGCAGCCTTAGTGTTTGACAGTCTTTGATGTGCCTGATCCTCGGAGCTAGCTGAGCACAGTATGGCGCGGTCTCTGCTTACATTAGGGAGGTGGTAGTTTGTATTGCCCCTGACCTGTAGATAGTAATTCTGTAAATTAGCTGTGAATTCATGTGTTATTTTGACGAGCCTCTATTATAGCGCTTTTGTCCACACTCTGAAACCTTCCCTTCAGGAGTGTAATAAACGTTTAGGCGTAGGGCCGCTCTCTGACTGCGCTGTTGAAGTCACTATATAGTCATTGGATATGCCGCATAAACAGCTAAAGCAGCCCTCCAACCTTCCTCCTCACTGAAGGCCCATTTACATGTAACGATTGATTGAATTCATTCAAACAAACAAAAATGCGCGATAATTGATACGACTAAACACAAAGCCATCGTGCAGAATTTGTTTACTTTTCCTTTGCTCAGTTTCAACCTGCATAAAAATCAAAGCTGATTTGCTGACTTCTCGCCACATCTAAACGCTCCCCGCTCAGTGTCTCACATAGAATGTGAAATCTCAGCGAGAACAACTAGCGGTGACGCTAGGATCGTTTAGCTGATAGTCGTCCTGTGTGAATGGGGCAAAAGGCTCATTCCTCTCAGTATAAGGCCTCATTCACACGAGCATTGCGTTTTTATGCCGGCCACATCACGTCTGAAAATCGCCAGCAGAGAGGAAGCCGCGACCAAGTCGCGACTAAATGTTGCCTTTTCTCGCCCATTCACACAGCTGGGTGCGGGGTATATACGCTGCAGCCCGGAATTCCTTCGGGCGGAAGAAATGCTCAGCATGGCTTCTATTAGTGAAATAGAGTCAGCTGACATGGTATAGCAGTGCTAGCCGCTGCTAAACTCCCTCCCCCCTTTTCCTCCTTCCCTTTGCTGTCAGTTTCCATCGAAGACTTTGGGAGCCGTCAGCTGATTGCGGCCAAAAGATAGGGTAAAACCTATCTTTTCTGACCATGTCAAAACATCGGTTGGCATATTCAGCTGACGATCTCCTATCTTCGCCGGCCAGACGTTTTTGCGCAGCTAATAATCGCCCCATATGAATGAATGCATGGATTTCATTTTTTTCACCTTTGTACAACCCCTTTAAGAGCAGATGAAAGCAATGGAGGCAGTGTGCTGATCGGCTGTAATTACAATAGTTCTGTACAAACGTATTCCGTTTTGTAACTGCTTTCCCATTAAATATTTCTTGTTCCACTGGTTAAAAAAGCACTTCTGTAAATTCACACTGTATGATTTGTGTCACCGTAAGGCCGCTCTCACACTAGGGCGGAGCTACTTTGTACAGCGTTCAGTATGAGCGTTTGCCTGCGTTGTTACTACTCTAACAGCAGGTAAAGCAAGCCGATGACATCACTACTTTCATTTTCCCTCTTGGTGACAAAGAATGCTGCGGTCAAAAACGCAGTAAAACTCAGCACTCTACTGCGTTTTGATTTTAATGGGTGACACATTGCGTCTAAAAATGCTTAAAATAGAACAGACTGCGCTCAAACACTGGTCTGAGAAGCTCCATTGAAATCAATGGAGGTGTATTAACCCTTTCTAATCCAATTTGTATCCTGGTTTTCCTAGGGGGCTTACCCTTTTTCTACCGTTATACAATGGCGCTATATGCTGGCTAAAGCCAGTACTGCATGAGGTGACACGTTGGATAGGATCCGACAGCAGAGAGGTTGGCAATATACAGTAAGAGAACCCCGACGGACGTCTTCCAACATCGGAGCTGTACAGCCTTAAATCATAATGTCTTCAGGGGTCAGACAGTGGATTGGAAAAGGTTAAAGAGTTCAACGCAGTGTATAAAATGCCATAAAAAGTGGTCTGTGTGGGAGCGACCCTATGAGGACCATAGAGAGGAGAGGTTTGGCTGTAGCAAAACAAAAACTGTCAGAGGCAGGGCTTAATAGGCTGCCTGCTAGTGTGTTGTAGAGGATCAGTGCAAATGAAGATAAGCTTAATAAAAACCCTGTAAAAATTTGGTAACTCCGTAATCCTAACAGTCTGCAAAATAAAGTTAAGTAACTGTGTGGTCATTTATACCACACAGAAAATGCTATAAAAATGAATCCCAAAAAACAATAACAGAGTTTCTGCTTTTTACACTGCCACGCCCCCCCCCCCCAAAAAAAAAATTGATAAAAGTTATACATTACCCAAAATGGTGTCACTAAAAATACGTCTCTTCCTGCAGAACAACCCCTCATGTACAGTACGTATGGGGGCTGGAGAATCTGGTTCCGACATACCTGTGTGTCTGATGTCACCATGTGCAACAGCGATTGAAAATCAACTTTTATCCCCAGTTTTTCGGGGGGGGGGGGGGGGACTTCATTCTCTAATGATCTCCCTTCTATTACTAATGAACGACTCCAGGGGCTCTGGTTGACAGTTGTAGCGGTCTCCCGTTTGGTGCAGCAACTTGCGGAGCAGCTGATTGGACATAGAATGAGAAGTCCAACCCCCAGAGCATTTGTGGCAGCAAGCCATTAGGAAGAAAAGTTGATTTTATTGGCGCTGCGCATACTGACATCAGACACAGATACGTCTGAACCCTACCCTCTGGTCTCTAGATGGAGCTGCCAGCAGTTTTGCCCTGGCAAAAGGGCTTTTTAAAGTGTCTAACCCATTAGGGCAACTCCTGTCCATATGCTCTATTCAGGGATTCTTCTCTATTAGTCAAGGTCAGGTGCCACCACTTAGCTCAGTAGTTGTTCTGGAAGGCTTGACACAACCATGTTTACCATTTCAGGGCTCGGTCACACGAGTGAAGATCCGCGTGTTTTTCCATGCGGGAAAAAAAAACGCAATGCAGGTGTGGAAAAAAATCCGCACCTACCAAAGAAAGAACATATGGGTGGCAATGGACGTGGCCATGTGGATTTTTTCCTGCACGTGGTGCGTTTTTTTTCCTGCCATGGAAAAACACACCGATCTCCGCTTGTGTGACTGAGCCTTCAGAGTGCTTTTCACCTACAGTGGCCACTGACCTCTGCAGTTGGAAGGTTTCCAAATAAGGAAATTTAAAGAGGTCTTGTTAGGGACTTCTGTTTTCTGGTACCGTTTGTGGAGCAGGAAAACAGCAATTCTTGACTTAACAGTTCCGTCTTATGACTATAATGGGGTCCGTTTGATTTCTGGACAGCAATATGGCATTTTGTAAGAATTTGCAAGGCAAAATAGCAGAAATCAGCAACAGAGGTTCTGAATGGAACCTCCGATGCTGATGTGAACAAACCCTTACTTGTACATGCCACAGCTTCACAACAAAATGTCTCTTCTTACGGAAGAAAGAAATTGTATAATCTTAAAGAGTTTTTCCCATCTAGATGTTAAACCCATAGATGTCAACGGACAGGGTGTAATTCGCCACCTCTCCTAAGAATTCTGTAGAGATAGTGGCTGACGTGGATCAAAAATGGCAGCCAAGGGATTTGTGACATCTACTGAGGTTATGCCATAAATGAATAAAAGGTGAATGTCCCTTTAACGAGGAATCAGCCTTGGCCGTGGTGCAATGCAAGGAATGGCGAAGACATCAGCATTACCACAAAGATCTGAATAATCAATGCAATCTCTTTCCCAATAACTACACATGCATGCGAAAGCTGGACACTCAAGAAAGTAGACAGAAGGAGGATGGAGACCTTTAAGCTGTGGTGCTGGCAGCGTATGCTGCGCATACCATGGACAGAGACTGTCACAAATAAGGCGATCCTAGACCGTGTGAGAGCAAAAGTATCACTAGAAAACAAAATCACCAAACAACGGCTTCCATACTTTGCTCATGTCATACGAGCCAATTCTCTGGAAACAACATTAATGATTGGCACAGTCAGTGGTTCAAGAAGAAGAGGACGCCAATGAACACGCTGGCGAGACACAATCAGGGTTGACACGAACATGACTGTGGTAAATCTGAAGGAAGTGGCCAAAGACAGGGAAGCATGGCGTATGCCGATCAACAAGGTGACCGACTGAACGGATAAATCATCATCCCTTTAACTAGGAGATACTTGTCACAGCTTTGCTACAAAGAGACATGTAAGGAAAGTTTATTAGTAGTTCTAGTTTAACCCCTTAAGGACCAAGGTGTTTTGGTCCTAAAGGACCAGATACTTTCTATGGATTTTACCCATGTGGTGGTTTTGCTGGCCTATTTTTTTCTTCATCTACCATAATTGTTTTTGCTGCACTTTTTTTCTGTGACTTCTAGGGCTATTTTTTATATCTGTTTTCACTGACCTTTTTTCCCTGTTTTTCAGTTTTATTCTGGGTAAAAAGCTAAAAAAAGATTTTTCTTTCATTTACAGTTGTTTATTTTTAAAATTAGTACATTTACGTTAAAATAAAGTATTGGAATGGGTTTGTCATTTTGTTTCGGATGTTTTGATATATAATTTGTGTAGTTTTGGATTACAGGGCACATACGGCAACGGTTTTGGTTGGTGTCGGTGGTGGGTCATGTTCTGTTTTATGTATATAATTTTTAGTTTATTTTGTAAATTTTCTGTACTTATTTTTGTAACAATTTTTTTTACTATTTATATACTCCATGACATCATATAAGACCTCACATTGTTCTTTTTTTATTTCATACTTTTCCACTGTAGCTGGGGCATCCATAGGAGCAGCATCCCCTGTAGTGACAATAGTCACAGGCAGAGCTGATGAGGGAGCTGATCAGGGGCTGCTAGGACCCTGCAGCTCTTCTGTGACAGAGGGCATCTGGCAGTCACGTGATCGCCGGGTCATATAGTGGGAGTAATACTTCCAATTTCACACTTTAGAATAGCGCTCATTGAGTGCTATGTAGCTTGGAAAGGAGATGACAGAGGTGGTTAAAAACAGCTTGTCCTTTCTCCTCTGGATCCTCGGCTATGTCTGACAGCTGAGGACCCGACCTGCTCCTGCCTGATTGCAGGAGCAGAGGTTTTAATCCCACACCATACAGATATCGGCCAGGATTAAAGTCCAGGACCAAGCGCAATATATTTACCACGCTTGGTCCTAAAGGGGTTAAAGAGGTTGTCCTATATGAACAATACTCGTCCATATTAAGGCATACAGATGTTAAAGAGGGGCCTCAAGTTTGTGACTCTTCTGTCTTAAAGTAGAACAGAGAACTGATAGAAAGAATGGCTACGTTGCTGCAAAATTGTGTTAGGCCTCCCTCACACAGGGCGTTTGCAGAAATGCAGCGTTTTTCAACGCTGCGTTTACTGCAGATTCCGCCCGGTTTCAGCAGCGCTGGCATACTTTATGCCAGCGTTTTGGCTGCGTTTTCAGCACAGCTGTCTCAGCCAATCCGCGCCGGTAAGCTCTGATTGGCTGAGACTGTTAATGAAGAGCTGTAATTGGGCATCGAGCCAGCGCTGACAACCAATCACAGCACTCTATTGCTGGAGGCAGGGTTCTCAAACCTGGCCTACGGCAATAGACTTGGGAGTGCAGGGAAAGCCCGGATCAGCGGCAGAGTCCAGCGGCCGTGACCTGGACCGCAGTGGCTAGGTGAGTATTACTTTCTTTTTTTCTCTATCTAGCCTAGCTGGGACTGAGGGGTTAACAGTGCCAAAAACGCGGCACCAAGTGTTGCCGCGTTTTCAGCAGTGCTGAAATCGCTGCCTATTCATTTTAATGGGCGACGCAGGGCTGAAAACACCCAAAAATAGAACATGCATCGCTGTCAAAGCGTTGGAAGGCGCTACGTTTTCAGCCCTGTGTGAGCAGCCCCATTAAAATGAATGGGAGCCTTGTACAGCGTTTAGCGCTGGGCTGAAAAGGCAACGCAAAACGCTGTACAAAATGCCCTGTGTGAGGGAGGCCTTACAGTGAGCAGTTGCATAGAGCTTCTCCGGTGATATCAGCTACTCACTACGAGACTCCAAACCACTGGATAGCCAAGTAGTTTAACTGGTATTCTGTTTTCCCCCCTACGTATGTAAATAGCAAAATAATAAACTTTATCATATACAATGCATTACACATCGTAGCCAAACTTCTACTTTGTAACTTATTTCAGCAGTCGATTTACCAGAGGCTCAGATCCATGCGAATTCCTACTATATTAAGACGAAATTCCATATTGCTGCGTTCAGCTCGGCTTACATCATATTTTCTGCAAATGTGCAATGTTTCATCTTCTGGTATTTTATTTGCATCTGCTTTCTTTTATAGCATGAAATACAGTTTTAGTACAAACTTTCATGCAGTGTTTAGTTGAGCAATACAAATAATTCATGAGTGTGACAGGTTTAAAGAAAATAACATTGTGGACTTGTGTCTGTATAAACTAAAGCCCTGTGTTGCTGTTGCTGTTATCAATCAGGATTATATAAAGCCCCAGGCATGGCTGCTGACAAGGAATTAGGGCTGAATTTGTTCCTGGACAAAAATAGTTGATCTTAAAAGGGTTGTCCGAGATGTAGAAAGATTGCATTGGGAGCAGTTAGTGTTACAAAATAAGGTATATTAACTGGTTCAATCCCAGTCAGTCCAGCACCGCCATCACCGATTCTCTCCATTGGGCTTTGCTTACATGACTACAAAAGAGATGTGCCCATATACACATGTGACCACTACAGCCAATTCAGTGGCAACCAAATGCTTCAGACAATCACTGGTTTCAGCAGTTTCAAGCTATAAGCGGCTGTAGCTAGTGATGGCTGAAGTGGTCACCTGACAGCTACTGACATTTAGCGTATACCTTTTACATAGCCATTATTAACTAAGTGCCACTATATGGACCTCCAATGTAGTTTTCTCTGAAATGCTACCTGTACCATGAGACACACCAGAGAGGCAGTGGGAGATTAGAGAGGTAAACAAGTGGCTAAAGAGTTGGTGTTCCTGGAGAAATGGCTGACTTTGTTGTTGGCTACAAGCTGTACCGTAGGGATGGGTTGCATCTCAATGGGGAGGGTGCAGCTGTGCTGGGGCAAAAGACGGCTAAAAGGCTTGAGGAGTATTAAGACTAGGGACTGGGGAAGGGGATGAACCAGAGAGATAGGGGGGAAGATAGTGTAGACAGTGGCCTATGACCAAGTAATAGGAATGGGGGTGAAGCAGGGGGGGGGGGGGGGTTGTAACATTAGAACTCACAGAACAGCTAATAGGACCATAAATAGCATAATGAATATAAATAATAACAACTGTAAGAATTGTATGGCAACAAATGCAAGATGTCTGATCAGTAAGGCCGGCTGCACATGGCCGTGATGGGCTCCGCCCGCGGAATTCCTGTCACGGCGCCCCCCAGAGACCCCAATACTTACCTGCGGATCCGGCGTCCTACGTCCCGCATAACGCTTAATCGTGACGCGCCGCAGCGTCATGTGACACGCCGTTCACCTCACAAGACACGCCGAGAGCGTCACATGACGCGGCCGGCCGTGTCATATGACATGCCGGCCGCCTCATATGACGCGGCGGCGGTAGGCGGGGAAGCGGTTTCACGCTATCTTCCGCTGTGCTACATCAGGAATTCCACACCATGAGCATTGAGCTATTAGGTTTATTAGAACCTAATAGCTGCGGCATTACGGCATTATGGTATTACGGTATTACGCGGCGGAAATCTGTCCGTGGGAAGGAGCCCTAAAGTGGGTGAGCTTGAAGCGAGAATGTCTGAAGAAAATTTCGACATAGTAGGAATAGCAGAAACATGGCTTGATGATAAGTGCGATTGGGCGGTGAATTTACATGGTTACAATCTCTTCGGAAGAGACCATGGGAACTAGAAAGGGGGAGGGGTATGTCTGTATGTTAAATCCTACCTAATGCCGAGGCTATGAGAAGATATGGGTGTAGGGGACGATAACGTGGAATCTCTGTGGGAAGAAATACAGGGAGGGAAAACGAACAAAATCCTGATAAGTGTCTTCTATAGGCCACCAAAAATAACAGAAGAAACTGAAAACTTATTACTAAGACAAATGGGAGAAGTTTAAAAACATCCTAAATACCTTATGTGGGCAGTTTATACCCTACAAAAATGAAAGAAATACAAATAGAAGGAAACCAATGTGGCTCAACAAGACTGTAAGGACGGCAATAAGTGAAAAAAAGAAAGTGTTTAACCCTTTCCTATCCAATTTGTACTCTGGTTTTCCCAGGAGTCTTACTCTCTTTCTGCTGTTATACAACAGTGCTATATGTTGGCTAAAGCCAGTGCTGCATGAGGTGACACGTTGGATAGGCTCTTACAGCAGAGAGGCTGGCAATATACAGTAAGTGAACCCCCGATGGATGTCTTCCAACATCGGAGCTGTACAGCCTTAAATCATAATGTCTTTAGATGTCAGACAGTGGATTAGAGAGGGTTAAATTACTGAAACAAGAAAGCAGTAAAGAAGTGCTAAGAACATACAAGGAAAAAAACATTATGTAAGGAAAAGATAAAAACTGCAAAGAAACAGGCAGAGAGACTGATTGCCAAAGAGAGCAAAAATAACTCAAAACTATTTTTCAATTATAAACTGTAAACGGATTTGCACTGAAAGCACTGGCCCTTTTACAAACAATGCAGGAGAAATCATAGAAGATGATGGGGGGGGGGGGGGAGGCAAATCTATTAAATGTTTTTTTCTCAAGTATATTCATGAAGGAAAAAGAAATGTCACACGAGATGCAAGGGGATAAAATTAACTCCCAGATGGAATACACCCAAAGGTCCTAAGGGAACTAAGTCAGTCCAACCTGCTTTTTCACTAATATCACGGTAAAATCGGATTTCCCATAATGCATTCTAATGCAGGTCAGTCAATCAGTAGGCAGGGTACCTTGATGATATTATTAAATGTGTCCTCCATCTTGCATATGGGCAACACTTTCATTGGATGCCTGTATCACATGACCCAGCCATATAGAACATAAGCACTGGGTTACCAGCAACAATTTTTATAGCTCAGAAGAGGACAGAGAAGTTGCAAATTACTAGGGAAAAGACGTCTCTGCACAAAAAGACGTCTCTGCACAAAAAGCCATCTCTGCCCTGTGCAGCCATGTGAGTGATAAAGTGTCCCTGGCATTGCAGAATGCTGTCAGTGGCAGGTTGCACCTGACCACGGTTATGTGGCCCAGTAAGCTTGGGCAGGGGTCTTACATATTCTTAACATCACACTGGTTCAATGTCTTGGAGGTGGGGCATGAAGCCGAAAGGGGTGGACCTTGTTTTATGGTACCCCCAAAGACTTGCAGGACATTCATCCATGTCTGTTCCCTCTTCACCCCCCTCCACATCTACACAGTTATTGGTTTCTCACAAAACCCGGCATCCATATAGCACAGCACGTGGCAAACGGGACCATGTTGTGCTAAAACTCACTTGTCTAGGAGAGTGCAGCCACACCACCAAATAGCTGTTGATGGCTCTCCAGGCCTAGGTTGTTATGTGGCTGACCCTGCACAAGCTGAAGCCAGGCAAGGTTGTCTGTAACATGCCCTTTGGACATGTTATATACATACCTTGCTTGGCCCATTTGATGATCAAGACTTCCTAATCAATTACCCAGGTTTACATTCATTGCTGGAAAAGGCCAGCAAACTGTGCTAGCACTTTTGGCATTCACACCCAGCTGCCTCTCATCTGGCAGAGGTACAGCAACAGTTCGACCTACCACCAAATCACATCAAATGTGCTGTACCTACATGGTGGAATTACAAATGTTGCAGAGGCCAAGCCAGTAGTAGAGAGTGCTTACAGAGTACCATTAACTGTATGCCATTAACAGATGCTGTATGGAGGTTGGGTATTTGACGCCTGTGGAGTGGCTACTGATCAAGGTTTTGTGTCCCATTTTAGCCTGCTTTGAGGAAGCAACGAAAATGGTCTGTAATGATGATGCAGTGATTAGTATGACTATCCCTGTTGTCTGCCTGCTGGAACAGACACCATAGGGTCTCAGAGACAATCACGGAGGAGGAACAGGAGGAGGAGGAACAAGGGATACCATTCTACCAACATTCTGGGCATGCTGCAAGGAGGGTGACTTTGGATAACAAAGGACGGTGTCTTCTCTGACACGTTTCTCCAGCTATGGGAGAAGCATAAAGGATGATGAAGGTGAATAGAACAAGGAGGAAGAGGAGGAGGATAATATAGCTCCAGAGCAGGAGTGGGGCTACGCAAAGGACATTCCATCCATCACAAACTCCAGCTATTGTCCAAGGACCAACCAGAGGACAGTCTTATGCCTGACGATGAGGAATGTGGGCCATCACCCTTAGGTACTTTGAGGCATATGAGTGACTTTATGATGCAGTGTTTGCAGAAGGATTGTCGCATAGCCTACATTAAAACATCAGACCATTACTTGATGACAACCCTCCAGAGAAAGTCTAAAAGAGGTGTGGCATAGTTTTTTTTAGCCCATCATAGCCTGCAACAACAGCACAGGATGGACTCACATTCACAGGTGTCACTCTGTTCTGCACCGATCTATATAGTACATAGGCATTATACAGTGCCACCTGTAATAATGATAATCTTATTTCGCAACGCTTAATACAGGGGGAAAAGAAACAAAACCACGGTTACATGTAGTAATCAATTGATGGAAACAGTAGGGGTTAGAGTCCTGCTCCAACGAGCTTACATACTACAAATAATGGGGTGATACAGAAGGTAAAGGGGCTGGAGAGGTGGAGAGCATCTACAGGGCCATCATGTGACCGCATCATTCACAGAGTGGATATATGTTCACAAATAGTTACAAAAAAATACTTTTTTGGCCCAATAAAAATCAATGAACTTTTAGCATTGCGTGTTGCGTTCGTGAAAATTGCGTATGCGATGCACAATGGCAATACGCTCGTGTGAGAGAAGCCTTACTCTGAGGACATCCAAAAAACAAAATAATGAATAAATCCTTTCAAATAAACCGATTGTAAATCATTATAGACAGCTAGAAGCGGTTATGTAACATATAAAAATGATCTAGTTTACACATCCAACGTCGTGTTTGTTATGTTTTATAGGAACATTATTGTTGGCTACTGTTCGCTAAATATGGATTTATGTTTAGGAACCTAGTTCATAAAAGGTCATCAGTTTGGACAAGCAGGAGAGTCTTTTGTTGAGAGGATGAATAAAGCATCCAACCGCTTTTCTAACTAACAATTTCCTCAAACTGTAAAGACATAACACTTGAACTTCATTTTCTAATTAGCCGCAGTCCTCGGGTACATCATGTACACACAAATAACAGATGGAGAACAAGAAAGCCATCTATAAACAATTTAATGAAAATCTGCACCGTTGGTTTTACAAACAACATAGACTAATCCCATTGCTGGAAAATTATGACTGCTATCCAGATGCATAATCTCTTAAAGGGGCTCTCCAGAAGTTATATTTTGATGACTTGTCCTTAGGAGAGGTCAACAATATCGGGTCAGTGGAGTAAGACTCCTGGAATGCCCACTGGTCAGCTGTTTCAAGGGCGCTTCTGCGAGTGTTGCAGCCTCTTCTTTGGGCTCTGATGTCATGTCCATTGATCACATGGCCTTCCTGCATCATAGTCCCATTCAAGTGAATGGGATTCAGGTGCAATACCAGGTACCGTCACTACACAATAAATGCCACTGTGCCCAAGCACCACAGCTACTTCAAATAGCTGATCAACAGTGTGCCAGGAGTCAGAATCCCACTGATCTGATGTTGATGACCTATCCTAAGGAAAGGTCTTCAATATAAAAGTCCTAGAAAACCCTTAAGGGATCCTTCACACTGGCGATCGCGACTTTGCCGCGAGAAAAATCGCTATTTTGCTCAGGCTTTTTTTGAGCATCAGCGATGCTTTTTCTTGACAGTAATCTTGCATCACATCGCTGCTGCCTGCGATAAAATCGCGAGCTAAAGTCAATAGGGCTTTCTAATGTAAAAATCGCATTGCATGAAACTTGCAAGTTTGTGCTTTGCAATGCGATAAAAAGGAACATGGGAGATAAAAAAAATGGCAAAATGCAGAAAGATAGGCTATGCTGCGATTTTTCTTTATCGCAACATCGCAGGAGTGAAAACATTGCAAATGGGAATGAAACCCCTGAAAATCATTGGTTTCATAATTCTTCTTGTTCACTCTTGAAACACATGATTTTCTTGCATGTGTGAAGGCACTTCATCGCCGATGGGGAAATCCCTTCATCTCCAGCATGGGAATCCTTTCATCCCCACGGGAAAGAAGGGACCCCCTGTAGTGATGCGAGGCTGTTTTGACATGGAAACGCCTCGCAGCCACGGGGCTTTCGCATGGTGTAAAGTCCAATACATCATATGTGGCCAAAAATAATGCAATTAAAAAATATAATTTGTCCTGCAAAAAACAAGCCCTCATATAGCTATCTGGTTCAGAAAAATTAAAAGGTTATGGTTAGAGATGAGCGAGCGTACTCGGTTCGGGTGTTTTTGCACTCGAGCACCGCTTTTTCTTGATTCGGGGGGGCGGCGTGGTGGAGCGGGGGGTAGCAGTGGGGAACAGGAGCTCTCTCTCTCTCTTTCCCCCCCACTCCCCTCTGCAACCCCCCGCTCACCCCCGGCGCCCCCGAGTAGTCAGTTACTCGGAAAAAGCGGTGCTCGAGTGCAAAAACACCTGAACCGAGTACGCTCGCTCATCTCTAGTTATGGTTCTAGGAATGTGACGATGAAAGAAATTGAAAAAGTAGTTGTTCATTAAGGAGCAAACAGGCTTGGTTACTAACGGGTTAAGATTATTTGGATTGTGACTTTTCATGTTACATATATGGAAACAATAAACAAATATTGATTGTAATGGTGAAGGATCCCTTTAAAGACTGGCAAAAAACCCTTACAAAGTCAGCTTGGATACATTAACTGCAACCTCTGGTGACCATATGTGTTTAGACAGAAGACAGAGGTGTCATCACCACAGTTTGTGTGATGTCATAGAAGAAGTTTATTCACACATATTCTGACACAGGATTAGAGTTTGGTTTCTGTTGACAAGTCGTAGGTCAACTCTTCTGGTACTTTACTAATTTAACGAGGAACCATGACTCCAAGTTCATTATAATGTTGGGAACTTCTAATTAGATTTGGTAATATTTAAAGCAGAACAGCCTGTGTACTGAATTTAATTATTACCATATAAACGTTTGCCTCTAGGAAGAAAATGTTCACAATCTTAACATGTAACAGGTACATGTACATCGTTGGTCACCGGGGTGGGTATGAAGCAGGCTGGGCAGCTGATCCTGCTGCCTACATAGTGGATGCTGGCTGTTTGAAATAGTTGACAACCTCTGTTAACAGCCACAATCAAAGCTAGCTCCAAATGCGTCCGTTTAACCACTTAGAGGCCACCAACAATGGTGACCCTTACGTCTAAACTGTTAATGGAGAGTCAGGGCACCCCACATACCCCATTGACTGATGGGTTGCCATGACAGCCTAGGGTCTCACGGAGGCTTCCAGGCCTGCCATGGATTCCAGCTTTACATTATTGATGATATTTCCCCAAAATTAGCTGTTCAGCTGGTCGGTGTACTACTGCACGGAACTGCTGTGTTGCCAGAAACATGTAGCTCCCATCACATTGTGGTGGCCCAGGTTGGTATTGCAGGCAAAGTTTCCATAGCTCCATTAATTAACTATATATGGAATATCCTGAAGATAGCTCATCAACAATATAAAGCAGAAGCATACAAGTTCAAGTTCACTATTGGAATGAAGAAAATGTTTAAAACATGTCTCTTAACTTTAAAAAAATATTAAAAGTAAAGATAATAACCTTTTCCTGTTTTGCATAAAAAATAAACATAATTGGTATTTGTAAAAATTATGAACTATTAAAATGTTACATTCTTTATCTTTCACAGTAAGCAACCTTTGGGGAAAAAAATACACAAGGCCATAATTCCATTATTTTCGTCGCCTCGTTTTCCCCAAAAGGTAAAAGGTCATAAAAAAATCGTATGTTCCCAAAAATGGTACCAATAGAAACTATAGTGCCATTAATGTACATTTTAAATGTTATTGGCCTCAGAAAGTGGTGACATAAGGCTTTTTAGTAAAATATAAATAAATTTGATATTGCCGTACTCCTACTGACCCACAGTAAAGTGACTGTACTGTGAAAGTTGTAAAAACAAAACCCAAGAAGCAATGGCAGAATTCCATTCCCCCCCCCCCACTTAAAAATGTTAAAAGCTTTTGAAGACATATGGTATATTAAATATTACCATTACAAACTACAAATCATCCCACATAAAAAGAAGCACTTATGCAGCTCTGATAGAAAAAATAAAAAAGTTATAGTTCTTGGTAGACTGGAACTAAACATAAGGCAACGAAAAATGGCTCAAAAGGGAAGGGGTGAAAGTAACCTTGCTAGGTTGTGCAATTAAGGCAAAATACTCATTTAAATGCATCATGTGATCCTGCGTTGAGCAGGGGGTTGGACCCAAAGACCATGGTTGTCCCTTCCAACTCTACCATTCTATGAACAGATCAAATGGATCTTAAAAATCCTGCTGCCATCCAGTCTCATACTGGTCAACCCCAGTCTGGGGCTGGGTTTTCTATAAAGTGGATATTTAATAAAAAATAGCTTGGAATTTTTGGGCAATGGACACAATAATTTATAACTAGAGATGAGCGAGCGTACTCATCCGAGCTTGATACTCGTTCGAGTATTAGGGTGTTCGAGATGCTCGTTACTCGAGACGAGTACCACGCGGTGTTCGAGTCACTTTCATTTTCTTCCCTGAGAAATTTGCGCGCTTTTCTGGCCAATAGAAAGACAGGGAAGGCATTACAACTTCCTCCTGTGATGTTCCAGCCCTATACCACCCCCCTGCAGTGAGTGGCTGGCGAGATCAGGTGTCACCCGAGTATTAAAATCTGCCCGCCCGCGGCTCGCCACAGATGCATTCTGACATAGTTCAGGGAAAGTGTTGTTGATGCCGGAGCTGCTATAGGGAGAGTGTTAGGAGTGATTTTAGGCTTCAAGAACCCCAACGGTCCTTCTTAGGCCATAGAAATTTAAGGATCGCACCTATGTGCGATCTGCGATTTCTGTTCTCTTCTCTATATGCGCTCAATGGGGCTGGCGGCAGCAGCGCCGACCCCATTGAGAACATATAGAAGACAAATCATTCTTCTCTGCCACAGCTGTAACAGCTGTGGCAGAGAAGAACGATGTTTGCCCATTGAATTCAATGGAGACGGCAATACAGCAGGTTCCACTGAAAGCAATGGGCTGCCGGCGTGCGCGGGATGAATTGTCTCAAGCTGAGCCAATCAGGGGGCAGGTTTGACTCACACCCCTTCACACCCACTGTAGGCCGCGCTGAACTCCGTCTGCCGGGACAAGGTAAGTATATATATATTTTTTATTTTTACACATTTCTGGATGAATTGCAGGGAAGGGCTTCTATATTTAAGCCCTTCCCGACAATTCATCCCGCGCACGCCGGCAGCCCATTGCTTTCAGTGGAACCGGCTATAAGCATGTAACCCAGGAGAAGCGGCAGCGGAGTGTCATGCAGACAGTGATTGTGCTTTGTTGGAGGTAGTGTGGTGCTTAGCTAAGGTATGCCTTGCTAATGAGGGTTTTTCAGAAGTAAAAATTGTTGGGAGGGGGGGGGCACTCTTGCCGCTATTGTGGCTTAATAGTGGGACCTGGGAACTTGAGATGCAGCCCAACATGTAGCCCCTCGCCTGCCCTATCCATTGCTGTGTCGTTCCCATCACTTTCTTGAATTGCCCAGATTTTCACAAATGAAAACCTTAGCAAGCATCGGCGATATACAAAAATGCTCGGGTCGCCCATTGACTTCAATGGGGTTCGTTACTCGAAACGAACCCTCGAGCATCGCGATAATTTCGTCCCGAGTAACGAGCACCCGAGCATTTTGGTGCTCGCTCATCTCTATTTATAACATCATTGAATCGCTGCGATTGGTTAATCGAGCACCGGCTTTCATTGGCTGATGCGGCGCTCGATTAACCAATCAGAGCATTAGCTTGCTGGAAGCGGGGTATTCAAGCCCTGCTACCAGAAAGAACTGCTCTGCTGGCTGACAGGAGGACACGGAAGTCTGCAGCAGTGCCGCGGTCCAGTGCGAGGGACGCGAACGCTGACTGCTAGGTGAGTATTTTTTTTAACATGTAGTCTAGCTAGGGCTTATTGTCAGGGGAGGGCTTATATTTCAAGCCCCATTTTGTTTAGGATGTTTTGATATATAATTTGTATAGTGTCAGATTACAGGGCAGATAGGGCGATCGTTTAGGTTGGCATCAGTGGAGGGTCTTTTTATAAATTTATTTATTTTTGTAACTATTTTTTTAACATCTCTTTCCACCAGGATGTCATATCAGACCCCTGTGGGACATCCACACTGGCTTTTTCTTTTTAAAATGTTACACTTTCCCACTGGGGAATCCATTGAAGCCGCAGTTATAGGAGAAAACATCCTATTGTAGTGACAACAGTCAATGGCAGAGCCGCCATGCCAGGGGACACCCGGCGATCACGTGATCACCGGGTTGAATAATGGAACTTCAGCTTTCTCTATTCACTATGTAGCGCTCATTGAGCATTATGTAACCCACGATAGAGATTGCAGAAGTGGTAAAAAAACGTTTGTGTCCTCTCCTCCAGTTGTCAGTGACCACCGAGGACCTGAGTTGTTTCTGATAGATTGCAGGAGTTTTACTCCTGTGCTATATTTTTACTATGGTGCGGGATTAAAGCCCAGGATCAAGTGCTGCATATTTACGGTGTGTTGTCCTTATTGGTTTGCTGGCAGCTTTACTTCTCTACTCCAGTTTAATATTTATCAAACCCCTTCATGACATGGCCCTTTTTTTTCCCCATTTTCGTTTCTTCCTCCCCCCCTTAAAAAAATCATAACTCCTTTATTTATCCATCGACGTCACTGTATGAGGGCTTGTTTTTTGCGGGACGAGTTGTAGTTTTAAATGGTGCTATTTAAAGTACCATATAATGTACTGAAAAACTTTTTAAAAATTCTAAGTGGAGTTTAAAAGGGAAAAAAACTACATTCCGCCATCTTTCAGTGCGTGTTTCTAAGGCGCACAAACTGCAACAAAAGCGACATGATAACTTTACTCTATGGGTCGGTACAATTGCTACGATACCAAACTTGTATAGTTTTTTTTTTACTATAGTACTCTTTTTTTTCAAAGCCATTTAATTTTTTTTCAATTTTCTTCTGCGGTCATCTTGTGCTCGCAATAGCTTTTTTATTTTTCCGTTGACGTAGCTCAGCGATGGCTAATTTTTTGCGGGATGTCCTGTAGTTTCTGTTATTACTAATTCGGAATACATACGACTTTTTGATCGCTTTTTATTGCGTTTTTTTCTGGGAGACTGGGTGACTGAAAAAGTGCATTTCTGGCATTTTGTTTTTTAGACGACGTTAACCGTACGGGGTAAATAATCTGCTACTTTGATAGACTTTTTAATTATAGATATGGCAAAGGGGGGGGGGGGGGGAACTACAATATGCGATACTTTGATCGCTCCTGCAGTATGACGTAATGATATAGCATTACGTCATACTGCATTCTGACAGGCAGCCTATTAAGCCACCCCACAGGGATGGCTTGATAGGCAGCCTCTCAAGGCAGCCCTGGGGCCTTTCAGAAGGCCCCCCGGCAGCCATGACACCTGCACGGCTCCCCCAATCTCACTGCGGGGGGCCGTGCGGTACCCCCAAACAGCGTTCCGGGGCTTTAAATGCCGCTGTCAGAATTGACAGCGGCATTTAAAGGGTTAATAGCCACTATTGCCTGCGGGTGTCAGTTGTAGTGAGCAGCTGACGCCCATGCTGTATGCAGAGAGATCGCCCCGCGACCTCTCTGCATACATACCCCGACGGTCCAGGATGTAAATGCACGTCCTGGAGCGGGAAGGGGTTAAATATGTCTGGAGATGTCGACTCACTTTGTATCCCACCCAACTTCTGGAGTGAGATTGCAATGAATTTGACAACTTTTTAAAAAGTCATGTGTCATAAATGTCTCTAAAAACCTCATTCTACTCAAACACTGATCTCTTTTCTAGGCGCTTTTTTTCTATAAATATTAATTTTTACAAAAAGAGCTTAAATGGAGGAGGAAACTTGTCAAACTATGTATGGAGGAATGTATTAAAGGGGTTGTTCAGTTATAACTAGAGATGAGAGAGCACGCTCGGTAAAGGCAGATACTCGAGCGAGCATCGCTCTTCTCGAGTATCTGCATACTCGTCCGAGCAAATGGGGGGTTGGCGCGTAGGGGAGCGGGAGTGAGAGTGAGGGAGATCTCTCTCTTCCCCCCCTCTCACCCCCCGCTCTACCCCGCCGCCCCCCGCATTTGCTCGGACGAGTATGCAGTTACTCAAGAAGAGCGATGCTCGCTCGAGTATCTGCCTTTACCGAGCGTGCTCGCTCATCTCTAGTTATAAATAGAGATGAGCGAACGTACTCGTTACGAGTACTTATGCACCTGAGCACCACCATTTTCGAGTACAGCGGTACTCGCGCGTAAAGATTCGGGGGGCGCCGTGGCGGCACGGGGGGTAGCAGTGGGGAGTGGGGGGGAGAGGGAGAGAGAGAGGGCTCCCCCCTGTTCCCCGCTGCTCCCCCCCGCACCGCCGCGCCTCTCCCCGCCCCCCGGCGCCCCCCGAATCTTTACGCCCGAGTACTGAAGTACTCGAAAATGGCGGTACTCGGGTGCGTAAGTACTCATTACGAGTACGTTCGCTCATCTCTAGTTATAAACTATTGATAAACTATCCTTAGGCTAGGCCTTCAATAGCTGATCATCTGAGATTTGCCACATGAGCCCCTGCTAATCAGCTGTTTGCCAGGCCGGGGTGCGATTGCTCTGATATAGAGCGGACCTGAATGCGAACCTCGGCCACTAAGAATTCCCTACCAGGGAACCCTGAATGTAATATGAACAGCAAAAGATATAACACCAGTGGTACGTAGCTTTAGCAGCAGTCTACAGAAAAGACCAGGAGCTCCAGGAACAGGTTGTGCACCTCAGTGATCCAGGGAGGATACTAAATTAACCAGCGCTGCAGTCAAGCTTAAACCAGACTATATAGAGCAGGATAAATAGAACCAGTTGAGAGAGCTGACATCACTCACCTGACACCACGTCCCTCAGAAGCAGGAAAAGCATAGATACAGTTAAAACTTGGCCCAGCCTGATAGCAAGGGGATGATACTAGAACCGCTGTAACAAATCTTTTGCTGAAATGCTGTGGATTTTGCTGCAAAATTTGCTATTATGTATAAACATACCCTAAGGGCAATGGGTATGTTTAGTTTCGGAATGCCATTAGCCTATTCCGAGTAACCCATATTTGATAAAGAATAGTCTAATGGGGTATGTAGAAAATGATAAGATCTGGCTGCATGGCCTTTCATTCCAAGGGGTCATATGTGACCCATTTCTATGTTGCCATTTTGTTCAAGGTATATTAGCTAGAACATAAAATATAAAGTTGAGTAAGAGACATGACATCTGTTCTTTTGGGTGCAAATCAACAGTACATTTGTGTAAACTGATTTACACCAAAAATAAGGCTCAACTTTACTCCAGAATTCTGGTGCAGCACCACTAATAAATGTGCCCCAATATGCCAGAAAAGTGGCATCAAAAAATCCCCTGATGATAAATACCATCATAATTCCCATTTTAATACACTTGTCCATAAACTGGAAAAAGAGCACGAATACAATGCAAACTGAAGAGACAATGGTATCTAAAGAGGAACGGATTATAACAGACAATGTATGATAAAGTTAAAGCAACATATGTTTGTTACTTTTTAGAGGATCCCTTTAGCTCATACGTACCTGATCAGAACTGTTCAGTAACTCGAATCATCGTGCCTCTTGGCCTTTGAACCTTTACTAAGGAGACTCTTCTATACAACATGTCCAGGCACTAGAAGAGTAATTACATTTATTTATTAGAGACGTGTTCTTAGCAATCATTGTAAAGTACTGTCGTTAAGAGACTAATAAAGTTTTATGTAATTGCAGACATTGCTACAATCAGAGATATTATTATAGTATTACAGGAACTAAAACGAGAAAATTAGCCTCATTTGATTTTATGTTTTATACTCTTAGCTTACTAGTTTATGCTTTCGACACAGCATTTGTAGTATAATGCAAGACTCTGGAATTGTAGTCATGTCACTATTACACTATGGCCAATTCATGACACTATATTTTCCCAGTGAGGTTAAGAAGACAGGCAACTGAAAATAATAGCATATTTCCCTTCTAATTTTAAAGTAGATTTAATATTCAATGCTACTGCCTATTAAATAGTGAGCTGATAGGCTTACTGGATAGGTCCGGGAGTTCAAGATCACCTGCCACTACAACATTAAGTGGTGTTAATCACTTGGATGGGGTATAGCTTTAAGAAAAAATCATACCAGTTGTAAGTAGGGTGAAGAAAGTTCTCCACATTCCCTCCACCATACAGTGACAGAGTTCCCAAGCTACTCTGATAGTAGTACCGACAGCTGCCCATGAAGGCCCTTCTCCTTGCCAGTCAGGAGGCAGGGAGAGAGATTGCTGGGTGCTGTGAGTGCCGAAAAATGAGGCCTTGCCCCAATAGTCATGCCATAATATGCGTTTCAACCACTGTGAATCTCAGCCCCACAATAGGGGCAATGGGGCTAAGTCCAACATCCCCCGAAAGACTGAGAACTTTCTTGGTGCAGCAGACATCATATGAAAAGAAAAGAGCTGCGCCACAGGTGGAGAAGTGTGACGCAACACTAGAGGGAAGCAGAGCCTGCAGGTAATTTTAGGTAGAGGAGGCTGCTCAATAATACAGCACCCCCAGTGGGTGTGGCTGTGTCCCCATACTAAGAGAAGCCGGCAGTAATGGTCTATACAGCAGCCAAATCACAGGCAAAAAAGAAAGATGTCCACTGTTACTGGAGGAGCAGCCGGAGCATTGGGGATCATGGGAGGTAAGGTAGACTTCCTCAACACTGTTACCCTGAAGCAGAGGCAGGATGGCAAAGCGCCCGCTCTACAGATGCAGTCAATATCGAGTCCCGGTTAGCCGAAAGCAGATGGCTGTCAGTGCACCTTTTCCCTTGAGACTGTTATGTGTAAATCTCTGATCAGGGGGTTGGGTCTTGGTCCTTTGGAGACTGTCCTAAAGGGTTGATGCTACCATACAGTACAGGATATAACAACATATTTAGTGCAAGGCCTTGCAATGGTATTTGTTACAATGATTCAATGCACTGTGCAGCCATGTGTAACATCATCTACAACTCAGCGCAGGAACCCAACTGTTTTTATCACATAGTACGCACTGACGCCAGAATGATTGACGAGCTGGATGAGCATGGGTGGTCGACGCTCCATTCATTTCAATAGGGCTGATGAAAATACCCAAGCATTTGCCTCTTGGCTATTTCTGCTATTTCCATTGTAAGTGAGTGGAACTTCAATGCACTTGCACGATTTGGGCTCTGTTCAGTCTCCTTCTTACTGTGGTGGGTTGCAGTAAGTCCAAAGTGAAGAGGACACAGATCCTCTGCTTTTGGGATCAGTGGGGGTCTGTGGATAGGAGACAACTTGTGATCCTGTTTTTTACAGATGGAAAATCTGAGTTTTTTATAAAAAATGTCATCAATTGTGATAGCGAACAGGTTATTTACAACATATTTTGCACTAATTGTAATAAAACCTATACAGGCTGCATAATTCACAAGTTAAAAACACGTATCATGGTGCATATTAATGACATAGAGAAAAAGAACAAAAATGCCTCAGGAGTTGCAGGACATTTTTTGGAACATCACGCAGCTCTTTGGAGTCATTCAGATTCTGCGGTATTAAAGCAGTAAAAAAAAACTTGAAGAGGAGGGGATTGGAGCAAATTTGATAGAGAAGCATTTTGGATATTGAAGTTGGGGACTCGCTTGCCAGTGGGTTTTAATTTCAAAAATCATTTGATATATATTAGAGATGAGCATACTCGCTAAGGACAAATACTCAAACAAGTATTGTCCTTTTCGAGTACCTGCCTGCTCATGAGAAAAGATTCGGGTGTCGGCGGGGGTGAGCGGTGTGTTGCGGGAGTGAGTAGGAGGGAGCGGGGGTGGGTGGGGGAGGGAGAGAGAGAGATCTCCCCTGTTTCCACCCCGCTCTTCCCCGCCGGCACCCGAATCTTTTCTCACGAGCTGGCAGGTACTCGAAAAGGACAATACTCACTCGAGTATTTGTCCTTAGCGAGTATGCTCGCTTGTCCTTTTTTGGTTCTGGGGGTTGGAATCAAATTTGCGGAAATGCGCACATATGATTTAAATGTATAATGATTGGTCCATAATTGATTTTAAGGGGAAGTACCATGTCAGTTTGTTAGCTGCGATCAAGAAAGAAGTGCCTTTCGAAACGCGTCTGGCATAGACATGGTGTCACACGGTAGATACCATTTATAATTTTATGGATTTTTTTAAATAAAAGAAGTGTTTTTAAGGGTCCTGATGTCCACCTAATGTGTATGGGAGTGTTTCGGTGCTCTGGTATTGAGAGATGTAAGGGGAAAGGAGGATCGTACATATTGGATTTCTAGAGGTGTCTGGGAAAGGTTATTCTCCTCTCTCCATTGAGAAAACTTGCATGCACAGTTCGGCATACAGATGTAGCAGCACCATCCTTAAAGAAGGGCACGCTACATTTGCAATGCAGACCGCCGGGAGCCTTTAAACCACGATACGCTAATTGTGTGGTGCGACAATTGTCGTTAACTTTGAACGGCGGCTGTGCTATGCAAGCAGCATAGCTGTGCCAAGTCGCACTGAGCGATGACTCATTACCACAGTAACCCTCTAACACTAGATGCGGTGTTACATCGGCATGCATGTATACCATTTATGAGCTGCTTTCAGGATCTAGCAAGCATAAGATGACTGTCGTTACTCAATGGAACCACCAAAACTCATTATGTGGATGTACAGTGAAATATCACAAATGACACCTTATCGAAAAAAAATTAGGGATCATTAGGATGGGTGACAGGTTCACAATGACAATTTCTAAGACAGACTGCACTTAGTAAGGAAATGCTAAGTAGAGTTTTCCTGAATTTCAAGCATTTACTAGAACAGAAGCCAATTCTGAGTGATGCCTAAGATGCGCCTGTCAACATAGACACACCTGTCACCATAAAAAGGTTAGTCGGGCTCTTTGATTTCACATTAATGTCCAATGAAGCTTTGTCCGTGAAGTGTGTGCAGACAACTTGTCTGGCAAAACTGTGCCTTAACTTGAGACAAACATCAAAATGAAGAGGTCAGAGGTGTGTGAGATGATAGACTAGGGCATTCTAGGATCTCTTGATCACATATTTGTCGTCTATTCATAATAGAAACCTCATAGTCACCATGTCAGATCTGTTTGCCTCGTGTGGCGCAGAGTGTTAAGGCAGCAGAAATGCTGAATGATCATGCGCAGCATGTTTCAGGTAGTCGGCTAAAGGTTGACTCAGCCTTCCATCTTTCCGAGGTCAGTAAAATGAGCACCCAGCTTGGTGGGGGTAATAATAAATAATAATAAATTACCTAAAAGCGCTGCGGAATAAGTTGGCGCTATACAAGATTTATTTATTTATTTGTAGTATGATGAATTCCTACGGTGTCTGATGGACCCCAAAGATTTATAATGAAGCTTCTTCATCCTTCAACTATGACAGAACAGAGCCTAACACAATCTCTACACCAAATCAGGAAGAGTGGACAGAGAATGATAAAATGTAGGAGCATATTCACAAGGACATTCAGGAGATCCATTATATTACACAGTCACTATTTTGAGACTCATCCTAACGCAGTTAATTTTGGCCTTAAGGAATTCTGTAGAATGAGTTTTTAAGGATACATATAACTTTTATATATTTTTCCTTGGGGGTTGAAAAAAACAGCAATTCCACCATTTTTTTTTAGGTTTTGTTTTTATGCCAATCAGAGGCAGCACTCACCCATTCATTGAATTCAGTCATTGATTGAAATCCATGAATGTGTGAGTGCTGCCTCTGATTGGCTGAGCGCAGGGACCAATCACAGGCAGCACTCAGCTGTCATTCAATAGCTGAGAGCTGCCTCTGATTGGTCACAGTGCTCAGCCAATCAGAGGCAGCCCTTTCAGCAGTTGGGGATTTTAAATGTTTTTTTCTGCATGACGTCACACAAATTTTTTCGGCAAGCGTTTTTGCGCACATAAACTTGCACATTAAAACACCTGTCTGACTGAGCCCTTAGAAGTCATAGACATTATTCACTCCTGTGCTAAAGCTGGATAAGGGTGCTAGATGGCTATAATTGACAATAAAGCGGTCCATCCTCCTTGTAGCATGTCAGACAAAATTTTCCCAAAATTTTGTACCAGATCTGTGCCAGACAGGTCTTACTCACCTGACCACACTCCAGCAGCGCTCCTGTTGCATCTGTGGGCAGTTTCCCACTGGTCTTCACTTACGGATGCACAGCTTATAACAGAGTTATGTGATGGCTGCAAAGGTCAAATGACCCTGTGTTAGGCAGTAGGGAAAGTGGGGTCAGGTTAATATGCCTTATTTTTTTATTTTACAGGCTGGCACAAAATGGCATAATTGACCCGATTCAGCTGATCACGCCATACACTTGCAATTTCAGCCATGGCTGTACAAAATTTTCCAATGGGCCAGATCACATACAAGAAGTCTAATCAGTAAAGTGGGTGATCTTGAAGCAAGAATGTCTGAAGAAAATTTCCGATATAGTAGGAATAACTGAAACATGGCTTGATGATAAGTGCGATTGGGCAGTGAATTTACAGGGTTACAATCTCTTCAGAAGAAACTGTGGTAATCAGAAAGGGGGAGAGGTATGTTAAATCCTACTTAAAGGGGTTGTCTCACGCCGAAACGGTTGTTTTTTTTATTCAATAGTCCCCCGTTCGGCGCGAGACAAACCCAAGGGATGGGTTAAAAAAAAAAAAGTTTATTACTTACCCGAATCCCCGCGCTGCGGCGACTTCTTTCTTCCCACTTGATTTCACGAGACAACCCCTTTAATGCTGAGGCTACAAGAAGATTTAGGTGCAGGAGATGAACACGTGGAATCTCTGTGGGTAGAAATACAGGGAGGGAAAAATAACAAAATCCTGATAGGGGTTGTCTCTAGGCCACCAAAAATAAAAGAAGAAACTGAAAACTTATTAATAAAGCAAATAGAATAGGTGTCAAACCGCAATAAAGTAATTATTATGGGAGGCTTTAATTTTCCAGACATAATATGGAAAAACGAAACCTGTGAATCTCACAAGGGTGATACGTTCTTGAGAACAATTAAAGATAACTACCTTACCCAACTTGTATGGGAGCTAACTAGAGGGATGGCCACTCTGGACATATTATTAACTAACAAAAACACTTGGGAAATAGTAACCACAATATAGTTAATTTCCAGCTGTCATTCAATAAGAAGCCTTATCAGGGAGCGACAAAAAAACTAAACTTTAGTAAGGCAAAATTTGATCATTTTAGAATTACTATTGGCAACATTAATTGGGACAGCATCCTAAAAAATAATAGTACAGGCGACAAATGGGAGAAGTTTAAAAATATCCTAATTACCTCAAGGGAGCATTTCATACCCTTTAAAAGTAAAAGAACTGCAAGTAGAAGGAAACCAATTTGGCTTGATAAGACAGTAAGTGAGGCAATAAGTGAAAAAAAGAAAGTGTTTAAATTATTAAAACAAGAAAGCAGTTAAGAAGTGCTAAAAACATACAGGGAAAAGAACAAATTATGTAATGAAAAGATAAAAACTGCAAAGGAGGAGGCAGAAAGACTGATCGCCAAAGAGAGCAAAAATAACCCTAAACTATTTTTCAGTTATATAAACGGTATAAGAATTTGCACTGAAGGCACTGGTCCTTTAACAAGTAATGCAGGAGAAATCATAAAAGATGCTGTGGGAAAGGCAAATCCATTAAATAATTTTTTTCTCAAGTGTATTCAGGAAGGAAAAAGGAAAGTCACTCGAGATGCAGGGAGATAAAACGACCCCCCACAAAATATTACATACCTAACAGAGGAGGAAGTGCAGAGCCGGTTAAAAAAGATAAAAATCAACAAATTGCCGGGCCCAGATGGAATATACCCAAGGGTTCCAAGGGAATTAAGTGACGTGGTAGACAGATCACTATTTCTTATATTTAGGGACACTATTGAGACCAAGGTTGTTCCACTGGATTGGCGTATTGCCAGTGTGATTCCAATACACAAAAAGGGGTCAAGAAGGGAGCCTGGTGACTACAGGCCGGTAAGTCTCACTTCAATAAGTGGAAAAATATTCGAGGGGTTTCTGAGGGATGCCATCCTAGAATACCTCAAGGAAAACAACGGCATAACTCCTCATCAGCATGGGTTCATGAGGGGTCGATCATGTCAGACCAATTTGATCAGCCTCTACAATTGAGTAAGTTCTAGGCTGGACCTGGGAGAGTCTATTGATCTTGTATATCTGGATTTTTCTAAAGCATTTGACACCGTGCCACATAAGTTGTTGAAATATAAAATGAGACAACTCGGACTGGGCAAAAATGTGTGTATCTGGGTAAAGAACTTGCTCAGAAATAGAAAGCAGAGGGTGGTAATGAATGAATCGTAGACTGATTGGACCTCCGTTGCTAGTGGGGTTGCCACATGGTTCAGTACTAGGCCCTATTCTGTTCAATATATTTATCAATGCCCCCAAAAGAGGGACTGCACAATAAAATATCAAAATTTGCAGACGATATGAAATTATACAAGGCAATAAGTACAACAGAGGACAATGTACGGCTACAAATGGACCTAGATAAGTTGGGGGCTTGGGTAGAAAAAAGGCAAATGAAGTTCAATATTGATAAATGTAAGATTATGCTCATGGGCAGGAGAAACGGATGTCACCAATATACACTAAATGGGGTACTGCTAGGGAAAAGTGAGATCGAAAAAGACTTTGGGGTACTAGTCGACTGTAGACTTAACTGTAGTAATCAATACCAATCAGCCACTGCAAAAGCAGTATAATTGGCTTCAGCCTCAGTTTTTTTTTGCCTTCCTCTGGATCAACAAGGGGGGGGGGGGGTGAAAACAGGCTAAACTAGATGGACATTGTCTCCCTTCAGCCTAACATACTATGTTACTATGTTACATATTTGCCAGACTACAGTCTGCCTTCAGCTATCACAAATGATCTATGATCCTTTGTATTAATTTTGCAGCCCAAGGCTGGGTTCCCATGGGACAGAAATCCCACGGACATCTGGCGACTTGGCCACACTGAAAAGCCGCGATATTTCCGTAGGAGAGCCGCAGCTCCAAAATCCATGGCATTTCACCACGGGTTTTGGAGCGATTCGGCGTGAGTGAGGCCGCAACGGAAAAAAAAAAAATTGACATGCTTCGGCTGTCAATTCCGTGCTGCATCGCCGGCTCCACCCGGCTTTGCCGCAACGAATTGGCCACCCCGTGTGGACGATATTTTTGAAGAATCTCGTACACATGGCTGGCAATACCCAGGATTAGGAGCCATGGCCGGACTTGCTGCACAGAAATTCTCAACTCAGTCTGTCACCGAGTCCATGGCGTTTTTGATACAGTTCATGTACAAAACAAGGACCTAAGATAGATGTATAAGTGTATTCTGAAGATTGAAGAATTATAATAGGAAAGACTCTCAAAAACAGCCAGATCAGATCATAGGAATGTAGGAAAACCTTTCCAAAAAAGCCTTAGGGCTTTGCTCACACAGTGCAGTCTGGGTGCAATTTCACAATTCTTCTCCATTAATGACCATTGTCATGCAAGGACAAAGATCCCATTAGGTTTTTATAACCCGCTAACAACACAATAGGCCAAAACATGAAAGCAATTAATGAAATTATTGAGTCCTTTGAATGCCATTATAGGCCTGTAATTATGTAGTGGTTCAATAAAACTGTACTTATATAGTTTCTCCTGGGCGGGCTTCCAGTTCTGGAGTGCTCATACAGAAAAAGGGGTATAGTCAAGGATTTGTTATCAGGTGGCTAGGTTCCCACCTGGCCTTCATTATGCATTGCTATGCCAATTTTTAAGAAAACTGTGACTCTCTTTACTCCAATCTCCATATATGTAATAAGTGGATTACGCTTCCATCACATACACTTTATTTTGTGGCAGTTCTTTGCGGCTTGTGAAAAGCCCCATGAAATTAATGTACACTTTAAAAAAAAAAAAAAATCAAGCACCTAGAAGAAGTTGTCGTTTTGCTGCAAAACTCAGGATACAGTTACATCTCAGGCAGATATACAAATTATAAGAGTTGTAGTGTGATTAGATGAATGGTCATGCCGACATGACGACGGTCGTGTTTGTGCCTGGAAACCTAGAAAAGAGCACCTCAATCCTGCCTATGGCAGTCAGTCACCTCTACTGGTGGTACAAGGGATAATGACAGCCCAGAGATATGTTCAGGACATCCTGCAGCCGTATGTGTTCCTTTCAAGTCAGCGCTTCCAAGAGGCATTTTCCAGCAGGATAATGCTCGGCCGCACACAATAAGGGTGTCACAAGAATGTCTGCGCAACAGTGTCACTTCTGTGGCCTGACTGGTCACTAGATTTATCACCAATAGAACATGTATGGGACCATCTGGGAGGCCAACTTAAGCAGACTACAAGTTAGAGGTAGCTCAGCGCAGGGACCAATCAGAGGCAGCTCTCACTCACACCCATTCATGAATTCATGAATGGGTGTGAGTGAGTGCTGCCTCTGATTGGCTCAGAGCAGGGACCAATCAGGGGCAGCTCTCACTCACACCCACTCACACCCACTGCTGGCCGGCCGCGCTGAACTCCATCTGCCGGGACAAGGTGAGTATATATATTTTTTTTATTTTTACACATTCGTGGATGAATTGCAGGGAAGGGCTTATATATTTAAGCCCTTCCCAACAATTCATCGTGAGATCGCCCACAGCGCATTGCTTTCAATGGAGCCGGCTGTATTGCCGGCTGTATTGAATTCAATGCGCTGGACAGCTCTGGCCCGTTTCTATTGAAACGCGGGTAGGAGCAGTTTTTTCAGGCGATTTTTTTGGCCCCGGTCACACGATCTGCGGATGCACATCCGTCATGGGATCCGCAAATCGCGGCAAAAACCGCCCGTGTGACTAAAGCCTTAAGGTACCCTTAAACTTAGCCAAGCAGTAAGCCATGCCTACTCTTCTAGACACTAGTGGAGTGAGAGGCATAACATCTATTCTTTTTGATGCAAATTAATAGTAAATCAATCTAAATTGATTTGTGAGAAAAAAAGGTGCGACTTATACCAGACTTTTTTGCGCAACAGAATAAATAAATGTGCCAAATTTACCACAGTGGCTCATGCTAGATAATAAATCTGGTACATATTTAGACACTTCTATTTAAAGGCTGATTTAGACACAACGATTTTCACTCAAAAATCGCTCAAAGCCGTCTTTTGAGCGATAATCATTGTGTCTAACTGCACTGACATCGTGCAGTTTTCGTTAAGCCGTCGCTCATTGCTGATCTTACAGCATGCCGAAAGATCAGTGATCAGTTATCAGTAATTCACAGCGGGATACAGCTGATACTATTGTTTCAGCTGTACCATACTCCCTGATGACAGGCTGGGTATGAAGAACAGAGCGGTCCAGCTGTGTTCTCCATATCCTGCTTGAAGCACTCGGCTGTATAACAGTCGGGGGGCGCTCCAGGCAGAGAACAGCTGGATGCAGAAGACACCCTGCTTGTCTTCTGCATCCTCTGCTCGAGACGCTCGGCTGTATAACAGCCGGGCGCTCCGAGCGGGGAACAGCTGGATGCAGAAGGCAAGCGGCCCCGCTTGTCTTCTGCATCCTCTCCTCGGAGCGCAAGGTGATTGCTCAACGTTTGAGCAATCACCTTGCGCTGTTAAGCACACAACAATTATCGCTCAAAAGATTTTTTGAGCGATAATCGTTGTGTCTAAACCAGGCTTAACTTGCCAGAATTGAGTGATCAGCTGTTATCAATGGAGCAGGCTGCACTGATAACATTCTCTCTGTCTGTGTCCTGCTGTGAATTCACACTGGTAGTCAGAGTGGAGAACACTGCAGCTGTTTGCATATGCAAATCAGCTGTATTCTTCTATTAGTGGTCACAGTGGTGTCCCGCTCTGCTTGCATATTCTATAGCAGCTAATTAGCTACTATAAAGTATGCAAAGATGATCGCTCAAAACTGTCACTCAAACTATCGTTTGATCAACTTTTGAGCGATCATCTATCAGTGTAAATGGGGCTTAACTTTATACCACCAATTAATTGGCTTAGTGTATGACAGTTTGGGCACAAAAATTTGCATGCATTTTTTGGCACATTTAGAGCTAAGCCATGTCCCTTTCAAAAACAGTGTCCAAAAGTACCTAAAACACATGATAAATGTGCTGTAGGCAATGGAAAACAGTTTTATGTTGGAATTTGCTCTAAAAACTGGCACATTTGAATATTCCGATATTGACTTGCGGCTAACATCTGTCCGTGGCATTTTTTTACCTACAAAAGTATCAAATAAACATCAGGAAAAAGCTTAGGGCTCACATGTAGTGTTTTAAGAAAAAAAAAATTTTGTGTAGTTTTTCTTTTCATGTTTATTGCCATTTTTTTTCATTTCTGACTTACCAATACTGATGTTCTGCCAAAACGTGTCCTAGCCTATAATTGCAGTGTAGTACACGCTTCTCACTTCTAGTCAACGCAAGGTGACTGGGGAATGTTTCATAGCTACTGAACTACACTAGGTTAAACTTGTGCCCCTCTGTTTAATAGGCCTCATACATATGGCAGAGCAGCTGTATTGTCTCCATGTATTGCCATCCAGTGCTGTTTGTACGGAGCTTTTCTTGTCTAGAATATAGAACATCCGATGGAGGATGCCATCTTTTTTCCTGCTGGCTTAGTACAAAATACGATAGGAATAACTTTCTGCTCATCACGATATATGGTGGTACAGTAATAGCACCGTGCATTACCAGGGGAGCCTTTCATACAAAAAAAGAGTAATAATACAGTTCTGTGCATGAAACCTTAGAATGTAAAAGTCACCAACTCTGTCAATATTTACTGACACGAGTCATCTCAGGTTGCTGTGACCTTTATAGCAGCAGAGAAGGAAGCCCATAAGCCATTGGTGACATCTAATATCCATTTAATTTCCCGGAAGAAGTGAAGTACTACCACAATTATCACCGCTGCTGTACTCCACTGCTTTGATGTACTCTGGAGGGCAGGAACTAAATCTAGATTTCAAACAGATAAAATAATTCATATCATAACAAGTAACAGGTGGGATTCTCGGCTTTATTGCTCTATAATACCTGGCATGTGGAGTTGATGCTGAGGTCCACACAGGGCACTTTGAAGCAACTTTTGACAATTTTTTTTTTAGCCTGAACAAGTATCCTGAAGGGAAGTCAGTGCATGGGATAGATGCAGTTGTATTTGTTTTAAAGATGTCTTTATGAGAGGGCGGAACATAGGGTGAGACAAGGAAGAAGAGATTTAGGTGTCGTGGCAAGTTGGGGGTTACTTGCTTATCAGGATTGTGGTCTTTCCATCAGGATGGTTGGCACACGTGCAGAAAGGCTCAGGAGACTTAGAATTTCTGTCAATTTTGACGCCTGCCTTTATTTCACATATAGCAGTCATTTGTGAAACACATCACGACTCATGGTTCACAACCCACAGGGTTTCCGTCACCACCCCCCACTTGGGGAGTCTAGAGGGCGACCTCCCCTGCTAGACCTTGTGACAGGCCCAGACTGGTCCGTGCTGGACCTCAGGCTCCTAGTTCCTGATATGGCTCCTCTCACTGCCTCTCACTATGGCTCTCAGCCAACTTTCCCCTAAGTGTGGCAGAAACTCATACTTTTATTCAACTTCCTGCCACACCCACAGGTGTTCTTTCTAAGTTCTGCAGCCTGAATGTCTATCTACAGCCCTCTGCTGCCCATTCTGTGTTCTGCAGCACCACAGTATTCTTAGAGCAGAAGTGAGTTGTTGACTGCAGTGGGGAGAATCTGCTGAGCTCTGCTAGATCAAAGGTTTATGCTGATTTCTACAAATTTGTTGACTGCCAAATGGCAAATCTCTAGGATATTTCATCACTTCATGATGGGTGGTGTCAGACCTCTGAAACTTACACTGATTCTAAGAATCAAGAGGCTGCAGCACTGGTGTAGCGCTGGGTCACCCTCTAATTTTCCCCTGCACAGAAGCGCTGTGGAACTGCAGTCTTCTCTATTCACTTGAAATGGACCACACTGAAGTGACCTGCATAGTCAGGAGGTCAAAGCACCGCTGTGCAAGGGAAAAACAATGATAAGGTACAGTACTGAATCCACTTCATTCTCAGGATTGGTGAGGACCCACGAATCAAACCAGGATGGAATATCCTAGTGATGTGCTATTATTTTATAAAACAGGAAAAGCCTTTTTAGGATTCATTCTTTGGTGAAGTTTTTGACCTTAAAAAACACATGTAAAAAGATTTTTTAAATGGTGCATTCTGTTAGGGCTGGTAGGGGACAGATGTCCAGGGGGAATCCACACACCAGCCCACTTCCGTATCCCTACCTACTTGCCCCCCTGGGCTAAGCCCCAGGGCGACAACTGGGCGGCGGTCCTTGCTCGGACCTAGTGACAGGGACCCCAAGGGAGAAGGACAGGAGACGGATGGTCAAAAGAGTCGGGTCAACACCTACCGAGAACAAAATGACAGAGGGTAACACAGAGAGTAGTCAGGGAAAACTGAGTCAAACCAGAGGAACACGCGCACAGTACAAAAGGACTAAGACAGGAGTGAAGTCAAAAGGCAAAATGGGTCAAAGAACAAATCAGTCAGGAACAGTATATGCGGGTGCTAGCAGAGCTAAGTCTAACCAAACACTGGCAACCTCTGTTAGCACTCAGCAGCCTAATATGTGAAAGTCCCCGCCCAGACAGGGCAGGAAAAGGTGACACGCTGATAGGGGAGATGATAAGACCGGCTCTCCCCGGGGCCATGTACTATACAGAGAGCCCTGCAGCCAGCCGGAGGGGGCGCGTCCCCGAGTGGGGTGGGGCACATGCCGCTGGCGGGAGCGGGCAACCACCAACATGGAGGAATCCTGACTGGAGCCGCCCGCACTGACATCTGTGGCGCCAGGAGGAGCAGAGCTCGACTGACGGCCGCCAGCACCCCCAGCGGTAACCCTATACCTAACACATTCGTTTTTAAGAGGCATTTTTGGGTGATGTTTTTTTTTTAATTCTCACAATTTTGCATGTGTATTTCAGATTTTATTTTTTCAATAGAGAAGCCTATGCAACAATGCCAGAAAAAGACAATAAATCTACATCTAGTTGCAATTGCAAAAAGGCTCCAATGATCCAAAAAATTAACATCTGGTCAAAAAATAAAACAAGCACACAGAAAGCACTGTTTGTAGTGCATTTTATATTTCTATACTGAACTGCAGCTGACATCTGGCCAAAAAATGCGTGAAAAAAATGCCGCTAAAAATCTGGGGTTTTCCCCAAAAAATCAATGCAAGGTAGCAGAGAAGGGTGAATCGCCCGCATTATCCACCACAAATGATATGGAAAACCAATTCTTCCAATACTTTGAAGTCTAATAATCTGGTATCACAGTGAAGGATTTCAGAAAGTAAAATAACTTTATTTAGAATAAGGTTACAGAGTAAAGGCAGAGTGATAAAGAGATTCTAAGTACCACTGGCATGGACACTTCGTAAGGCACAAAGAGCAAAGTCTGATGATGTTCTGTCATGGATGCTATTTAAGCCCTGAAAACGGCGGACGATATATGCTCCTTTGAATAAACCCTAATTCTGCTGATCCATATAAGAAAATGATCTTGTTATTTTTACTGAGTGATGGACGCTGTAAAAACAAAAGCCCAAAACAATGGCAGAATTTCTGCACAGTTTTTCCAATCCCCCCCCCTCCCAAATGTAATAAAAGTTATACAGCATATTATATGTACCCCAGAGTGCTGCCATTAAAAAGTACAACAAGATGTAACCCAGCAGAGACAGGCAGAGGGGGAACACAGGGGCCCTGTTCTTGAGATCGGCGGGGGTCTCAGTGATGGATAGGGGATAACTTGTAATCTTGGTACAAACCCTTTAACAGGGTTTTTCTGAGCTACACAAGCTCTGACTTTACTAATCTCCTATATTTTTGCACCTGTAGGAAGTTCTTTGCTGTTTGGACGTATAGTGCATGTCTTAAAACACGAACCAGGATGAAGTCCTAAATCCAGGAAATAAAATAAACCGGACACATCAAAGTCGATGCACTTCAGCACTAAACGCTACTAATTAGAGCAGTGATCCTTGCCAGACATGAAAGAGTGGAATCTGAGCGCAGACCGTTTCCCTTCTGCTAATATCAAACTGCTAATAACACAAGTTTACTCTCTGGTTATAGTTTTATGTATGAGGAGACATTTTCACTATGTTGGTCGAGAGCAGACTTTATAATAAGGCTCTGGCCAGATTGGATCACTTTAGTGTCACACAATGTGGAATGGAGATTAGGTTTTGGATTCTTGCCTAGTGCCAGAGAGTTTTACTTAATCCTTTCATTTCACAACAAAGAGACAGATCCCATGACATCACTTAGTGCTGCAGGACCAGTGACAGACAGCTCATAGGCGCAGCCCGTGGCTGAATTTCCCATAGCTTCCCCTGCACCAGATGCAATATAACTGTATTTATTTCAGACACATTTAAAGTGTCAGTTTACCTGTGATTTCTTCATCTTAACTTTTTTACTGCCAAACATCCTTAGAACATCATGATTTTTTTCTGCCCCGTTCCAAACAATTAAGGAAATGGCTGTTATATTAAGGATCCCAGTGAGTAGCATGTTGGACCTACTTTGCCCTTCAGAGCCGCTGTAATTAGTCGTGGCATAGATTCCTCTAGGTGTTGAAATTGTTCAGCAGTGATATGCAAATTAGATGGCAGCACTGACAGGAAGGGTTCATCGATTCATGCATCTTGTGCTAAATTCTGACCTCCCATCAGCACGATGGAACAGCAAACTGGATTCATCTGATCAGGCGATGTTTTTCACTACTCATTGATCCAATTTTTGCACTCTTTTGCATGCTGGAGTCTTGCTTTTCTACTTCTCTTAGTGAGCCATGGCGCTGAAACTAATGGTTTACTGTTATAGCCCTTCCATGCTAAGGAACGACAAGTTTTGCATTCAGACATGTTAGTCGGAGCACTAGCATTGTATTTGGTTCAACGTTGCTTGACTGTGCACTGCCTGTTCACCAGAACGATTCTTGACATTCTCCTTTGACCCTTTCATCCACAAGTTGTTTATATCCACAGGATTCCCTTTGACTGTATATTTTCCTTTATCATGCTATTGTCTGTAAACTCTCCACACTTTTGCATGAGAAAACCACACCAGGTTGGCAGTGGATTAAATCCTGGCCCGGCTAGTCTAGCACTGATGACCAGGCCTCAATGGAAGTCACTTGATTTTCCTATTTAATGTGAATTCACACTGAATCTGATTTATGAAAAAAGTATCATTTGATTATATGCTGCACTTTGGGGTCACGGGTCTAATTTTCATATAGGGAAGCTCCAATTGTAAAAGGGCCCGTGTCCATAATAAAATGGCCATTTAATATGTGCCGTTATCAAATTGGAGACATATGGAGGTGTCATCATATAATTCAATAGCTTATTATTATATACTGTAGTTTAGGATGGTGAACTGGATAATGATTGGCAGGAAGACATAGAGGTCTGTCACATCGTATAACAGTACAATATTAGTATCTCAATCCTTACATTACAGGAACATCTCTTTTAAAAGAATGGGTAGAATTTATCATGTCTTCCCTCCTCCAGTCTAAACTATGACAAATTTATCAAATGTTGCATGATGTCGATGCTTTTGTCCCATCTTTAAATATGTCTAGAGATATGGAGTCACTTTGTACGCCACCCAGCTACTGCAGTGAGACTGGGAGAAAATGAGATTTAAAAAAAAAAGTCACATCATATATCATTTAAGAGGTGAAGGAAAAAAAAGTGACTGTGTAACAGTTTGACGTCTGAAGAGTACAAAGGCAGGAATATTAATCCGACTTCCATTTATTTATAAACCAGCAATAAGAAATGTGTTTCGAGGTGTATAAGCCTCTTCCTCAGTGAAATGCTGGAGGAAACACTTTTTTACAGCCAAGAGGAATGCTGCAAATAAAGTGCACCCATAATGAGAGAAGGAGGTCTCTGAATCTTGATCAAGCAGCAAATCACAGACCCTTTTGAAAAGTGGAATGAGAGGTGTAGCATCTGTTCTTTTGGTGCAAATCAATAGTAAATCTGGCTAAATTAATCGGTGCCAAACAAGTGCAATTTATGTCATGGGAGGGGGTATAGTTATGTAAGATTCAGGATGCAGAAGTTGGAGTACCTAAGACCTATGTACTATTTTTTTGAGTTTAGGTCATTAGAGCAGTGGTCAGGTTGGGATTTATTATATGGGTGTGATAATGCTCCTGTATTAGGTTCATGTGAAACCGGCCCAAGTCATTTCCTTTTTCTTGCCTTTATTTATATAGTCCCTCAGATTCAGTGATTGACAGATACAGAGCAGTTCTCTGGTGACGATAGTCAGGCAGAGATTAGTAGACTTGTGTAATAGGAAAACTTTCCTAGCTTGGAAATGGAAACTAATTAACGGAGCACATCTGGAAGTGCTTGAATACCGTTTGTTTAGTCATAGATACTGCCTGTAATTTACATTATAGGACATGTTGTTAAATTACGGCAGTAGAAAATTACCTTTTTTCAATAATTAGGAAAAATTTTATACGTCACTCTATGTCATGTGATTATCCGCTGCCACAAGGGCTTAATAGTTAAAAGTCTATGCTATGGAAAAGGAATGAGCAAAGTCTCCACTGTACAAAATATATGCTGAAGCTCCAACTTTAAAGACACATTGGAGCAGTGGGGGCTCCATATGCATTTGCTTTGTCTACATAGGAGACAAAGAATGTTAAGCCTCACCCAATTACCTAAGCCCCACCCAATTGACATTCTGCCAGACCAAAATGGAAGGAATCAAGAGGAAATTAACCCCTCTGCTCTCTGCAAGGTTTCTTCAAAACTATATATTTCAGGAACGTACCTGCCGTAGTTTAGTGTTCTTTTAAACGAGGAAGCTTAGTGACAAGTGGTACAATTTGACTTGATGTGATACATTTGCCCACTAGGTACACTCTATTAGGGCATCTTATAGAGTTAATGCCACAAGCTAATGGGATATGGCTGGTGCCTGATGCTTTTTAAAGCCAATGACTGCCCGCAGTGGTGACCTGCTATAGAAAGTAGAGATGAGCAGTGGACCCAGAAATTGTCAAGATAGGAGCGGCAGGGGATTGGCAAAGTGAGAACAACTTATTTTAATATTTTACACCATTCTGAGTTTTTTAGAAATAAACTTAATTGGCTCGAAAAGTGGCCATACATATGAGATGAATGAGAGCCAAACCCAGCAGTTTCAGTGGGACCGACTGGTCATATAATGTATATGAGGCCTTCTGACTCTCCCCGGATGGCAAGTTACAGAGGAAAAAAGGGCCAGACATTTTTAATTTCAACATGCCCAATAATTTTTATTTGTAGGGGAGTTAAGCCATTGTTAGAGGCGCCTGGCAGTGGCTTAATCCTCTTTCCCCATTGAGAACACATGGACGCTTGGCTAAGCTAAATGTCCATGTGTATAGGGAAGATCGGGAGAAATCGCTTTTGGCCGAACCTTGCAAATGATAGGACTTAAAGGATTTGCTGCTAATGTCTTGGTGCCAGATTCCACATTACACCTTGAGGCCTTAGTCAGACGGGCGTTTTTTCGCGCGATTTGCGGATCGCATGACGGATGCGCATCCGCAAATCGCGTGACCGGTGCGCGCAAGTCGCCCGCAAATCGCCCGCAAATCGCCCGAAAATCTGCTCCTAGCCGCGTTTCATTAGAAACGGGCCGGAGCTGTCCAGCGCATTGCATTCAATGGAGACGGCAATAGAGCTGCCTCCATTTAAAGCAATGCGCTGCGGGCGAGCCCGGGATGAATTGTCGGTAAGGGCTTAAATATATAAGCCCTTCCCTGCAATTCATCCTAAAATGTGTAAAAATAAAAAAAAAATTGCATACTCACCTTCTCCCGGCAGCCGGAGCTCCGCGCGGCCGTCCTGCAGTGGGTGTGAAGGGGGTGTGAGTCAGACCTGCCCCCTGATTGGCTCAGCGCTGAGCCAATCAGAGGCATGCCTCACTCACACCCATTCATGAATTCATGAATGGATGTGAGTCAGACCTGCCCCTGATTGGCTCAGCGCTGAGAGGCAGCAGTCACTCACCCATTCATGAATTCATGAATGGGTGTGTGAGTGAAACTTGCCTCTGATTGGTCAGGGCTGTGACCAATCAGAGGCAGATCATTCAGCAGGCGGGGATTTTAAAGCCCCGCCGGCTGAATAGTGCCGAGAAGCAGTTCAGGAGAACTGACAGCGGCCGCGGCTGGACTCCGGCTGCAGCGGAAAGGTGAGTATACAATTTTTTTTTATTTTAACACATTTTAGGATGAATTGCAGGGAAGGGCTTATATATTTAACCCCTTCCCGACAATTCACCCCGCGCACGCCGGCAGCCCATTGCTTTCAATGGAGCGGCTGTATTGCCGGCTCCATTGAATTCAATGGGCAAACATCGTTCTTCTCTGTCACAGCTGTTACAGCTGTGGCAGAGAAGAATGATTTGTCCTCTATATGTTCTCAATTGGCTCAGCGCTGCTGCCGCCGGCCCCATTGAGCGCATATAGAGAAGAGAACAGGAATCGCAGATCGCAGATAGGTGCGATCTGCGATTTTTTGTTATATAATTTATCGGACGAGCGCATAAAAAGCGCTCATGTGTCCGATACCATTGCAAAGCAATGGTTTTATGAAATCGCCGGACGCATGCGCAAATCGCGGCTAAAAACGCCCGTCTGACTAAGGCCTCAGAGGTTTTGTGGAGTCTTATTTGGCCAGAGCTTTTTTTTTGGTAGTTACTACACAATATTAGACAGGTAGATTTAATGTTATTTCTGACTAGCGTCCGTACAGCGCTACGAAATATGTTGGTGTTATAGAAGCTGCAGGAAATGCATACTCCACATGTACATCCCCACTGGTGCAGATATCCTCAGAGCCTATACAACTAGATCACCTCTACCATCGGTATTTGATATTGGCACTGAATATAAAGCACAAACCTTCATCCAAACTTCAAATCACTAGCTAAGCCCATTTGAATGTGCCACCGCCGATCACCTGAAGAATGAGCAATGTGGTGCAGGAAGTCATTGTGTAGGTAGCACAGTCTCCTTGTGTAAATGGGAAATATACTGCTGATAACACTCTATGGGGACTAATGACCATAAGTCCCCTAATACAGCCTGAATTGGTTTATGTAAAGGCAAAGCAGATGATTGTCAATCTCGTTTATTGGCATGTTTCATGATCACTTTGAAGATTGTAGATGATTATGTTATTTCACATTGCAGTGACATTAAAGGGGTTTTCCGGGAACTAAACTATTGTTAACCTATCCTTAGTGTAGGTTAACAATAGTTGAATGGTGAGGTGTCATCACTGATCACCTGATTGAAGAGGACACAATGCTCGGGGGAGTACCCCATCCTCTTGGCAGGTCAGTTACGTCATGTACATCGGTCATTCAAGTGAATGGGATTGATCTGCAATTTAGGGCACAACCCCTACACATTATATGATATTGTGCCTGTATGGACTGAAGTGACAACATTGCGCACCCGAGTCACTTCAATCAGGTGAATGTCAGAAATGCTGAGGATAGCATCAATGGTCTAGTTTCAGAAAACTCCTTTAAGGGACTGTTCTGTAATTCTGGACTAATATTGTTTTTAAAATGTTAAAGTTTTTGCTGGATGTCAGATAAAGACTAAGTCCATGTAGTGGCAACTCAAAATAAACTTACTTTATCTTAATTTCTACAAGTTTACCTACACATTTTACATCAGTTCTGTGGCAAAAACTCAACATGACTGATACTTGGTCTCTCCCTGCTGGCCAAATGAAAAATTACACATAAACTAGTCATTATTTACAGGTGATGCAGTAATTTTTGGATTGTAATGTTGCTATTGGATATAAGATATGTTCACAAAGAATAGATTTCCTACCCTTCTCTATCTTCTCTTCACTCTGCGCAAAGTCTTGGTCTGCTCACCTGACAGTCTCTCCCAACCTCCAGTGATGATGTCTTGACCTACGCGACTGCTGTGTAGTGGTCCAGAGTTAGAGTGTCTTTCTGTATGTGTGTGTTCTTCTGTGTGTGTTACAGTCGTGTCTTTACATGTGTACTGATGTCTGTACTGTGTCTCAAGTCAGCCTTTGTCTGTTACATGTGTACTGTCTCTTTAACTGTCTGAGTGTGGATGACGTGGGGAGTGAGTCATACTCAGGGGAGGAGTTAGAGTAGTAGCTGTAGTCGGGAGGAGTGAGAGCAAAGGTGTCCTGGCGGAGAGGTGTCTCGAGAGGGAGAATGTGTATGTGTTCGGGAAAAAGGGACCGTGCAAAGAGGAGGCAGAAACCCTGAAGTTCACCCAAGTGTTTCGGCCCAATCCCTGTGGATATGGGATGCCTCTCCTCCGAGGAGTGTGAGGATTAGATTCTGTTCTCTTGGAGTCGGCAGTGGCGAATGCACTGCACCACTGTTCATCTACCGCAGTTTGGAGCATTAACAAGGACTCAGTAGAGAGGAGAGTGGGAGTAATCGAAATGAAGAGAGGAGGAACGTAATAGTGAAAATGAGAGTGGTTGTGGTATCTACCTGACAAATTCCGGGAGTACCCCCCATAGTCATCAGACTGATAACTGGGACTGCAGATGCTCAAAGGTTAAATGCGGGGAGAGCGACTTTTGGATACAAACATGTTGAGAGAAGAATCCTTGGAGAAAGAGGATTTTTTTTGATTGAAACCAAAGGAAAGGAACACCGTGTGCCTCCGGTTAACGTTAACTTTTGTGGACTCTGTTATTTACTCTAACTATTACAAAGAGGTACTGGCGTCACGATGACAAAACAAGTAAAAACATTCTCCAGCGCTGTTTCTATCTTCCCGGGGCCTGTGTGTGGCTGGGCCGATGATACTTCAGATCTGTTGGGAGAGGATGGGACATATCTCGTAAGTTTACCCCGCCATCTTCCCCAGCCAAGGGACTGACCCTGCCCACTACAGCTGCAGCCTGAGATTGGCCACAGTGGTCATGTGTCTATACAACACATTATCATAGAGGCCAGGATGCATAGACCTTCAGGGAGCAGGCAGGACTTTGTAGAGAGCCGGAAGAAGAAGGAGAAGGTGTGAAATAATAATAATAAAATGAAGAAATACTTAATTTTTTTTATTTTACAAATGTCCCTAATTGTGGATTTTGCTGCAAAACTATCAATAATCCACAGCAAAGTCAGCAGCAATTGTGAATTGTTGTGGATTTTTGACTCCCCTTTACAACTCAATGAAGAAAATCCAGAACAAGTCCGCGACCAATTTGCAGCATAAATTGACATACAGAAGATTTAAAATCTACATTGCAGGTCAATTCAAACTGCAGATTTTGAACTGAAACTTCTGAGCACCAGTATATATATATTCACTCACACGGAAAAAAAATTCACTGATGAGCTTATATTCTGCTTGTGCAGATATGTTACTAGATTCAAGCACATAGCAGAAATATAGCACCAGAACCAAGCTTATAACATACTATAGTAGAATTGAGCTATCTTGTGCTGGGGTGCCTTTGGCCTCATGTCCACGGGGAAAATCAGATCCGCTGCAGATTCTCCATGGAGAATCTGCAGCGGGTCCCTCCTGCCCCGCGGACATGAGGGCTGAAAATAAGAATAAATAAGAATAAACTCACCTCCCACCCGCTCCGTTTTTTCTCTTCGCCGTGGCGTCATCTTCTCTGCGTCGCGGCCGGATCTTCTTTCTTCGGCTCGGCGGATGCGCAGGATGACGTCGGTGACGTGCCCGCGCATGCGCCGTCCCGAAGAAAAAAGATCCGGCCGCGACTGAGAGAAGATGGCGCCGCGGTGAAGAGAAGAACCGGAGCGTGTGAGTAAAAGCTGATTTTTGTCTCCCGCGGATCCGGACGGCTTCCATAGGCTTCAATAGAAGCCCGCGGGAGCCGTCCCCGCGGGAGACCCGCATGAAAATGGAGCATGGTCCAGATTTTTTCATGCTCCATTTTTAAAAAAATCCCTTTTATTGACCATCCGCGGGTATTTATCTACCCCGCGGGTGGTCAATGCATCCCTATGGGATGCGGATCCGCGGGTGGGAGAAGAGTTAAAATCCGCTGCGGATTTTAATTCTTATTTTGCCCGTGGACATGAGCCCTTTGGGCTAATGGTGGGCCCCTCCCCCTTCTGTTTAACTATTAACCCCTTACTTTTTCCGATTTTTCGGTTTCTCATCCTCACATTCAAAAAATCATAACTCTCTTATTTTTCCACACAGCAGTCTGAGGTTTTATTTTTTGAGTGGCAAGTTGTATTTTTAAATGCTGCTATTTATGTTTAATCGACTTTTATTAGATTTTCAAAACTATGAACAAGTGCAAAACGATGAAAAAAAAATAAGGAGGCACATATTCTGTATCCATTTGCTATTTTAGCGTCCTTCTGTTTAGTGCCCCACTCTGTTGAACTACCATTCATTGATCCTTTGGTGCTCTTCTTTTCAGTGCCCCCTTTGCCATTTATTGCCTCTTTAGAAGCCTTCTGTATTCCGTTGTTGTGGCTTTCATGAGGTAATAGTGCGTCTTGGTGCCCCCATTAGGCAATTTTGCTCTCTTTGTACCTCTATTTGGTAATACTGCCCCCCCTTAAGTAATAATGGCTCCATTGTGCCCCATAATGTAATAGTGCACCTCACAATATAATATGACTCTAAGGTAATAATGCCCTTTTTGTGCCCTCATAAGGTACTATTGCCCTCATAAGGTAACAGTGCTCTATATCATTATGTAATAGTGTCCCTTTTTCCCCCACAATACAGTATTGCCCCCTTTGTGCCCCCATAATGCAGTTGTACCCTGTTTTGTGCTTGAAGACCCCTCTCAGTGCAGAGTTTATACTTGTGTAATACGCTCGCCTCCTCTATGCGGCAGAGTCTGGTGAAACTACACAAATCCTTCTCCTCTCAACGCTGTCTCCTCCCCTTTGATTCCGAGAGGTAGCGGGATCGTTGCCCACATCCTCCACAGAGGTGTGATTGTCTTTTCTGTGATGAGCTATGGCCTTTTTACACGGGCTGACAGTCTTTCAAACGACTGCACAAGCGCTGGTGTCACCGCTAAGGTCGTCAACACTCTTGCAGAGCGTTTACACAGAGAGACTTGCCGCCGGCTCGTGCGCTTCTCATCTGCTTCTCACTCAGCGCTTCACCTCCTATGGAAAGCCCTGAGCAGGGAGCATTTACACGGATCGAGAAGCCAGTGATCCAGCGATGTATTTTAAGCTGAAGGGAAAGTCAGCTTAACAAACCGCAAACAAGTGAGCAATTTTTGTGCATTTACACTGATTGATTATCGCTCAATTTCGTTAATTTGAATGAATTTTGAGTGATAGTCATTACGTGTAAATGAGCCTTTAGTGATCCTGCATTGAGCAGAGGGTTGGACCAGATGACCCTGGAGGACCCTTCCAACTCTATAATTCTATGATGTTCTGAGGCACCGAAAAGGGAGCAAACAAAACCAGGATGACTTGGCTAACTTCACAAGAATTTGCTGCATGCCCGTAATGAAATCTACAAGCACCCCCCACAGGCTGGTAGACTGTGCCCTGTGTGACCACATGGGGGGGCCATAACTAAGGCTGATTATGCCCCCAACCTAGCATGTGCCATTTATAATACTGGTGTCTTCTTCTCATGTCTAAAATAGGTCTTTGGGTCCTCTATAACTGCTGCTTCTGGTGCCCTGGCTACAAACAAATATCTTAAAACTGCAAGGAATATACTAAATCTATATATATAAAATTGAATGTATGCGTGCGTGTCTGCGTGTCTGTCTGTTTGTCCTTTATGCGCTACTACACCATTCATCCGATCAAATTTTACGTACGGAATGTAATTTTCTCACATAGAAACTTGAAATTTGGCACGGGCATTGATTATGTCATAAATAGGAAAAGTTAATGGGTCCCAAGTCAATTATTCAATTCTATGCGCAAAAGAATTAGCGTCCAAATTTTACGTACGGAATCTAATTCTCTCACTTCCTGATATATATAAATGAATGTCTGTCTGTCTGTCCTTTATGCATTACTACACCATTCATCCAATTGCCATGAGACTTTGGGAAGTTGTTGAGTACACTCCTGGGAAGATTACTGGCATAGTACAAGTATCCTACGATAGGTGGCGCGCGTGCGAGCATCGTCGACAGTTATGCCCCCCAGACAAAGATCGTTTGATTTCCATCTCAAGCACGAAAGCAAAAGGCATTACGAGCAACGGGATGCGTGTTCAACCAGAAAATGATGCATCCGCCGAACGTTTCGCAAGACAATTGCTGGATATTGAGAATGCTGAGGTAAAATGAAAGCTGTGCTGTGATTGGTGGCTACTTCTTATACTGCTGAGGTAACATGAAAGCTGTGCTGTGATTGGTTGCTATTTCTTATACTGCTGAGGTAAAATGAATGCTGCGCTGTGATTGGTGGCTACTTCTTATACTACTGAGGTTGCATGAAAGCTGTGCTGCGATTCGTTGTTATATATTATACCACTGAGGTAACATGAAAGCTGCGCTGTGATTGGTTGCTATATATAATACCGCAGAGGTAACATGAAAGCTGCGCTGTGATTGGTTGCTATATATAATACCGCAGAGATAACATGAAAGCTGCGCTGTGATTGGTTGCTATTTTTTAAATTGCTGAGGCAGAATCAAATTTGCGCTGTGATTGGTTGTTATTTCTCTTACTGCTGAGGTAACATGAAAGCTGCGCTGTGATTGGTTGTTATATTTTATACTGCTGAGGTCACTTGAAAGCTGCGCTGTGATTGGTTGTTATATATTATACCACTGAGGTAACATGAAAGCTGCGCTGTGATTGGTTGTTATCTAGATATATAAAAACAAATGAATGTATGTCTGTCTTCGCAGCAATGCGCGACGGGTAAGCTAGTGTATTATAAAATTAATCTATATATATAAAATTGAATGTATGCGTGTCTGTCTGCGTGTCTGTCTGTCTGTTTGTCCTTTATGTGCTACTACACCATTCATCCGATCGCCATGAAACTTTGGGAAGTTGTTGAGTACACTCCTGGGAAGATTATAGGCATAGTACATTTATGCTACGATAAATGGCGCGCGTGCGAGCGTCGTCGACAGTTACGACCCCCCCCACATAGATCGTTCGATTTCCATCATTGCCACTAATTCTCTCACTTCCCGATGTTGTAGAAACATGAAATTTGGCATGAGCATTGATTATGTCATATGTACGAAAAGGTAATGGGTCCCAACTCGATTATTCAATTCTAAGCGCCAAAGAATTAGCGTCCAAATTTTACATACGGAATCTAATTCTCTCGCTTCCCAATGTAATAGAAACTTGAAATTTTTGCACAAGCATCGATTATGTCATAAGTAGGAAAAGTTAATGGGTCCCAACTCGATTATTCAATTCTAAGCGCCAAAGAATTAGCGTCCAAAGTTTACGTACGGAATCTAATTCTCTCGCTTCCCAATGTAATAGAAACTTGAAATTTTTGCACAAGCATCGATTATGTCATAAGTAGGAAAAGTTAATGGGTCCCAACTCGATTATTCAATTCTAAGCGCCAAAGAATTAGCGTCCAAATTTTACGTACGGAATCTAATTTTCTCGCTTCCCAATGTCATAGAAACTTGAAATTTGGCACAAGCATTGATTATGTCATAAATAGGAAAAGCTAATGGGTCCCAACTCGATTATTCAATTCTATACGCCAAAGAATTAGCGTCCAAATTTTACATACGGAATGTAATTTTCTCACATAGAAACTTGAAATTTGGCACGGGCATTGATTATGCCATAAATAGGAAAAGTTAATGGGTCCCAAGTCGATTATTCAATTCTATGTGCAAAAGAATTAGCGTCCAAATTTTACGTACGGAATCTAATTCTCTCACTTCCTGATATATATAAATGAATGTCTGTCTGTCTGTCCTTTATGCATTACTACACCATTCATCCAATTGCCATGAGACTTTGGGAAGTTGCTGAGTACACTCCTGGGAAGATTACTGGCATAGTACAACTATCCTATGATAGGTGGCGCGCGTGCGAGCATCGTCGACAGTTATGCCCCCCAGACAAAGATCGTTTGATTTCCATCTCAAGCACGAAAGCAAAAGGCATTACGAGCAACGGGATGAGTGTTCAACCAGAAAATGATGCATCCGCCGAACGTTTCGCAAGACAATTGCTGGATATTGAGAATGCTGAGGTAAAATAAAAGCTGTGCTGTGATTGGTGGCTACTTCTTATACTGCTGAGGTAACATGAAAGCTGTGCTGTGATTGGTTGCTATTTCTTATACTGCTGAGGTAAAATGAATGCTGCGCTGTGATTGGTGGCTACTTCTTATACTACTGAGGTTGCATGAAAGCTGTGCTGCGATTCGTTGTTATATATTATACCACTGAGGTAACATGAAAGCTGCGCTGTGATTGGTTGCTATATATAATACCGCAGAGGTAACATGAAAGCTGCGCTGTGATTGGTTGCTATATATAATACCGCAGAGATAACATGAAAGCTGCGCTGTGATTGGTTGCTATTTTTTAAATTGCTGAGGCAGAATCAAATTTGCGCTGTGATTGGTTGTTATTTCTCTTACTGCTGAGGTAACATGAAAGCTGCGCTGTGATTGGTTGTTATATTTTATACTGCTAAGGTCACTTGAAAGCTGCGCTGTGATTGGTTGTTATATATTATACCACTGAGGTAACATGAAAGCTGCGCTGTGATTGGTTGTTATCTAGATATATAAAAACAAATGAATGTATGTCTGTCTTCGCAGCAATGCGCGACGGGTAAGCTAGTGTATTATAAAATTAATCTATATATATAAAATTGAATGTATGCGTGTCTGTCTGCGTGTCTGTCTGTCTGTTTGTCCTTTATGTGCTACTACACCATTCATCCGATCGCCATGAAACTTTGGGAAGTTGTTGAGTACACTCCTGGGAAGATTATAGGCATAGTACATTTATGCTACGATAAATGGCGCGCGTGCGAGCGTCGTCGACAGTTACGACCCCCCCCACATAGATCGTTCGATTTCCATCATTGCCACTAATTCTCTCACTTCCCGATGTTGTAGAAACATGAAATTTGGCATGAGCATTGATTATGTCATATGTACGAAAAGGTAATGGGTCCCAACTCGATTATTCAATTCTAAGCGCCAAAGAATTAGCGTCCAAATTTTACATACGGAATCTAATTCTCTCGCTTCCCAATGTAATAGAAACTTGAAATTTTTGCACAAGCATCGATTATGTCATAAGTAGGAAAAGTTAATGGGTCCCAACTCGATTATTCAATTCTAAGCGCCAAAGAATTAGCGTCCAAATTTTACGTACGGAATCCAATTCTCTCGCTTCCCAATGTAATAGAAACTTGAAATTTTTGCACAAGCATCGATTATGTCATAAGTAGGAAAAGTTAATGGGTCCCAACTCGATTATTCAATTCTAAGCGCCAAAGAATTAGCGTCCAAATTTTACGTACGGAATCTAATTTTCTCGCTTCCCAATGTCATAGAAACTTGAAATTTGGCACAAGCATTGATTATGTCATAAATAGGAAAAGCTAATGGGTCCCAACTCGATTATTCAATTCTATACGCCAAAGAATTAGCGTCCAAATTTTACATACGGAATGTAATTTTCTCACATAGAAACTTGAAATTTGCACGGGCATTGATTATGCCATAAATAGGAAAAGCTAATGGGTCCCAACTCGATTATTCAATTCTAAGCGCAAAACAATTACCGTCCAAATTTTACGTACGGAATCTAATTCTCTCACTTCCTGATATATATAAATGTATGTCTGTCTGTCTGTCTGTCTGTCCTTTATGCATTACTACACCATTCATCCAATTGCCATGAGACTTTGGGAAGTTGCTGAGTACACTCCTGGGAAGATTATAGGCATAGTACATCTATCCTACGATAGGTGGCGCGCGTGCGAGCATCGTCGACAGTTATGCCCCCCAGACAAAGATCGTTTGATTTCCATCTCAAGCACGAAAGCAAAAGGCATTACGAGCAACGGGATGAGTGTTCAACCAGAAAATGATGCATCCGCCGAACGTTTCGCAAGACAATTGCTGGATATTGAGAATGCTGAGGTAAAATGAAAGCTGTGCTGTGATTGGTTGCTATTTCTTATACTGCTGAGGTAACATGAAAGCTGTGCTGTGATTGGTGGTTACTTCTTATACTACTGAGGTTGCATGAAAGCTGTGCTGCGATTCGTTGTTATATATAATACCGCAGAGGTAACATGAAAGCTGTGCTGTGATTGGTTGCTATTTTTTATATTGCTGAGGCAGAATAAAAGTTGCGCTGTGATTGGTTGTTATTTCTCTTACTGCTGAGGTAACATGAAAGCTGCGCTGTGATTGGTTGTTATATTTTATACTGCTAAGGTAACATGAAAGCTGCGCTGTGATTGGTTGTTATATATTATACCACTGAGGTAACATGAAAGCTGCGCTGTGATTGGTTGTTATCTAGATATATAAAAATGAATGAATGTATGTCTGTCTGTCTTTGCAGCAACGCGCGACGGGTCAGCTAGTTATACAATAAATAAGCTTGATTTGCTTTCACTGCCAACCTTGGAATTTAGGAAATAATCACATTGTACTGCCATCTGGTGCTGAAAAGTAGCACTGCTATTCAAAATGAGCTGAACAATTTGAAAAATGGTTATTGGCTATTTTATCACTGCTTTAGGGCTCAAGCCCACGAGCGATGTGGAATACGCCCGCGGATTTCCGCTGCGGGAGTACCGCGATTCAAAACAAAAAAAAAATGTCAGCAAGTGATTGCATTTTTCCATTCCTGGACATCAATGGAGCCCCCCCACTATGGAAATCCACAGTAAAATAGAACATGCCATGTTTTTTTTCCCGCTGCGAAAATCCTCGGTAGAAATCTGCATGTGTTCGTTGGCAGGCAGAAAGCTATTAGCTTCAGTAGAACCTTGTCACTGCGGAATTAACGTGCGGATTTCCATCACGAGAAACGCGATGGAAATCCGTCCATGGGCATTCACCCTAAGGCCTCATGTCCACGGGCACGCACGGTTTCCCGGTGCTGAATCCCGCAAAGGATTCCACCCGTGCCCGCAGACATGAGGCCGAAAAATGCATTACTCACCAGTCTGGACGTGGCGTGGGTCTGCTTCGTCGCGACTGGGTCTTCTTTTCTACTGCACAGCGGATGCGCTCGGATGCCGTCGGCGTGCTGCGTGCATGTGCCATGCCTTCTTTTATTTTTTTTAACTCCTGCTTTCCCGCGGATCCACGACAGAGCCACAGTATCATCCGTGGCTGTGTCGCGAATCGCACGGCTTCCATTGGCTTCTTTGGAAAACCACAGAAAATGGGGTATGCTGCAGGTGTTTTTTCCGCACGTGCGATCCGCATGCTAGAGAAAAACGACATCCACAGATATTTAATTACCTGCGGGTGCCCAATGATTCCCATTGGGTGTGGATTGCACGCGCGGGAGACCGGCGCAAATTGTTTTACTCCATGTTTGCTGTGGACATGAGACCTTAAGGAGCCGTTTAAGACATATGCCTAACTACAGCATGTGGAGCTAATAGTGGGGTCCTTCTGAGTGGAACCTCTATTTATTTAGCTAAGGCCTGAGGCAGCTGGTAGAAGCTGTATGGCTGTCCTTTTGTGTGCCATGTTATGGAGGTACAGTTTTACATTTTTCTTCTGTCAGTCATACAAATCCAACACAAAAAAAATTCCTCTGTAAGACATTAAAGGTACAGGAAATGCTCATATTCTTATTTGCATGACATACAACTTGCATCATAAGGACTAAATGTTGGATCTGCAAAATATTGAATTTGCAAATCAAATAAAAACAAATCTGCAAGTGTTAAATGAAGTGCAGATGCCCAATGCTTCCCTATGGGTGGCTTGATTTGTGGATCTCATGTGTGGATTCCGCAAATCAAATCCTCCCATGAACACTGGGCCTTACAATGAGCTGAGGTGCTACTGGGAGCGCTAACAAGAGAGGTGCAATAGTCTGCAGAAGGAGCTGCTGGAGAGAGGCCAATGACCTCTGTACTGAAGGATCAAAGACTGACGAGAACTATACAGAGAGCATCTGTGCTACAGCTCTAACCTGGTGGAAGCATCAGAACTGCTCCAGGGAAACCATGATACAGTCGTCCTCAGCAATTCTCACCTAACAAGCTGTAAGTGAGGCTGGTCTCAAAACAAATATCAGGTGTGCACACTGCTAGAGGCACAGTTAGTACCCAACAGGCTTGTTGTATAGGAAAATGCTATGCTACAGGGACTTAGACTGTTTAAAAAATTGCTATTGCTCGCCAGAATCACTAAAAGAGACATTGCAAGGAATCAGACAGGAATCAGAAAATGTAATAAACTGTATTAGAGTGTGAACTCCTAAAGAAGGACTATGTGCTATATAACCTGTTCTGTGTTTCGATACAACAGCACTAGAGATGAGCGAACGTACTTGTTTCGAGTAATTACTCGATCGAGTACCGCGATTTTCGAGTACTTCAGTACTCGGGTGAAAAGATTCGGGGGGGCGTCGGGGGGAGGCGTGGCAGCTCGGGGGGTAGCAGCAGGGAACAGGGGGGATCCCTCTCTCTCTCCCTCTCCCCCCCACTCCCCGCTGCAACCCCCCACTCACCCACGGCGCTTCCCGAATCTTTTCGCCTGAGTACAGAAGTACTCGAAAACCGCGGTACTCGGGCGAAAAAGGGGTGTGGACGAGTAGGTTCGCTCATCTCTAAACCGGACTGATCTTCTGCTGTTATTTCACATTTTGCATAAAGTATGATTATTCTAGGGTGTGTTGGCTGTAGTTAGGTAGTTCATGCTAGTACAGCCTATGAGGATCTCTCACTGAATGTCCTGGTGGCCATATTCTTAATCCCTTAGTGACCAAGCCTATTTGCGCCTTAAAGGGGTTCTGACACAAATAAGATTTTTATGCTTTAGCAGCCATTGTTACCTGGTCTGACTTATAGACACAGGGAACCCACGATTTATGGCATGCTAAAGCATAAAAATCTTATACTTACCTTTTTTCCTGTTGTTGTTGTGCAGTGGGGGTCATCTCCCAGCAGGCTCTCTTCTTCCTCCGATGAGCCTGGGCGGACCGCCCCCCTACGGGATTGCGTGCATGCGCAGAAGACAGGCGCCCTCTGACAGGAGTCAGGACGGGCCCCCTCTCCACAGCGCACAGGCAGCACTTAGGAGTTCAGCCAGGACGGACGGGCCGCCCACAGCAAGCACTGCTTGTGATGTGGCGCCCATCCGTTCACCTCGGAAGTGGCTGATGGACGGAGCAGAGCAGGAAGCGGTTATTTTGACCGCTCCAACTCTGCTTCTAGAAGCCACAGAAGAAGATGCCCAATGGAGGGGACATGCCTGATGATCGGTCCTGGCCAGGCAAGGTAAGTACAATTTTTTTTTTTTTCATCTCAGAACCCCTTTAATGACCAGGCCAAAATTTAGAAATCTGACATGTGTCACTTTAACATATCATAACTCCGTAAAGGTTTTGCATATCCAGGTGATTCTAACATTGTTTTTTTGCCACATGTTGTACTTCATTTAGGTGGTGAAAATAGGCTGATAGAATTTGTGTATATTTATTAAAAGTCCCAATATTGGGAAAATTTTGAAAAAGAAATATATTTCCATCTGTTAACTTTATTCTGAATGCACATTTGAAAAACTTGTGTTTTTTTAACCATTTAGGAGACGTACAAATTTAACATTACTTTTCAGCATTTTGAGGAACACTTTGTTTTCTTACACCAAGTCAAGATTGCAAAGGCTCATAGGAGTCAGAATGATAGATACCCCCACAAATGACCCCATTTTAAAAACTAAACCCCTTAATGTATTCACTGAGGGGGGTCAGGAGTATTTTGACCCCGCAGTTTATTTTCAGGAATTAATTCAATTTAGAGGAGAAAAAGTAAAATTTCATATTTTTGCAAATATGTCATTTTAAAGACATATTTTTTTCCTATAGTTTACATGAAAATGAGGATTGACACCCCAAAATGGATACCCCTGTTTGTCCCATGTTTAGAAACGCATTGTTGTCCTAATATTATGTCTCTATGCACAACGGGGCCCAAAATGAAAGGAGTAGTTAGTGTCTTTCAGAACAGAAATTTTGCTTGAAAGCGTTTTATGCTCCATAGCACACTTGTAGAGTTCTTGAGCGCCCAAAACCATAGAGAACCCCCACAAATGACCCCATTTTGAAAACTAGACCCCTTAACATGTTCATCTAGGGGTGTACTGTGTATTTTAACCCTACAATTTTTGAATAAATCTAAGCAAAGCAATAGGAAAAAATTACGATTCATTTTTTGGGCCATTGTGTCAATTTAAAAACAGTTTTTTTTGTACAGCACATGTATAAATGAAGACTTTCACCCTAAAATGGATACCCCTGTTTGTCCCGTGCTCAGAAACATACCCATTGTGGCCCTAATCTACTTAAAGGACACATGGCTAGGCCTATAATGGAAGGAGCACCCGTTGGATTTCAGGGTACAACTGAATAAATTCCAGGCCCAATTGCCCACTTATAGAGCCATTGAGCGGCCAAAACGATAAAGAACTCCCACAAATGACCCCATTTTGAAAACTAAACCCCTTAACGAATTCATCTAGGGGTGTACTGCGTAATTTAACCCCACAGTATTTGAATAAATCTAAGCAAAGCAGAAGGAAATAATTAAAGGGGTTGTTCCGCGCCGAAACGGGTTTTTTTTTTTTCAACAGCCCCCCCGTTCGGCGCGAGACAACCCCGATGCAGGGGTTAAACAAGAACACCGGACAGCGCTTACCTGAATCCCCGCGCTCCGGTGACTTCTTACTTACCTGCTGAAGATGGCCGCCGGGATCTTCTCCCTCGGTGGACCGCAGGGCTTCTGTGCGGTCCATTGCCGATTCCAGCCTCCTGATTGGCTGGAATCGGCATGTGCGGGGCGGAGCTACACAGAGCTACACGGAGCCCCATTGAGAAAAGAAGACCCGGACTGCGCAAGCGCGTCTAATTTGGCGATTAGACGCTGAAAATTAGACAGCTCCATGGAAACGAGGACGCTAGCAACGGAGCAGGTAAGTGAAAAACTTCTTATAACTTGTGTATGGCTCATAATTAATGCACAATGTACATTACAAAGTGCATTAATATGGCCATACAGAAGTGTATAGACCCACTTTGTTTCGCGGGACAACCCCTTTAAGATTTTCTTTTTTTGGCAATTGTTTCAATTTAAAAACAGGTTTTTTTTGTACAGTGTACATAGGAATGAAGACATTCACCCCAAAATGGGTTCCCCCGTTTGTTCCGTGTTCAGAAACATTCCCGGTGAGGCCCTGATCTACTTACAGGACCCATGGCTCGGCCTATAATGGAGGGAACACCAGTTGGATTGCAGGGCACAACTGAATAAATTCCAGGCCCCATTGCTCACTTGTACGGAATAAAAATTGACTCCCTAAAAATAATCACCCCCCCCTCTCTGCGCCCTTTTTGGCGTTCCCCAAATCTTAGTAATTACGGGGGCCTGGTTGGGATGGCTACATGGGGCAATAAAACCGGGTAGCCCCTCTCCTCTCATGCTTTTTGGGGGGTATTTTTTTTTTACCTCAGCGGCAGGTATGGGGTGTAAAAAGTGGCGCTATGTGAGGCTTCGTAAGCTTGCAGAGGTGCAGCGGTCTCACACAGAAGGCGATCAACAAGCTGCTCCTGGAACTGCATGAAGGTGAGCGTTCCTGAGGCTTCTTGTAAAATACGTATCACAGGTAGCGATCTGACTAATGCTGAGCTCACACGGCCGTATGTGGAATCCGCTTGTGGAGGCCTGCAGCAGATCCCAGCTGTGAGCCCGGCTGTGACCCTGCGTACGGCCACGTAATGTACTGTGCATAACTACGTACTCACACAGGCGGTCATGCGCAGTACACCTTTTTTTTGGTTGTATTTCCCGTCCCGTCGCTTAGCAATGACGTGGGTACCCGCATCCCGTACACAACGTAGTTACGTATGGGCTGCAGGTATATCCGCGACCATGGAGCACAATGGGCTCTATGTTGCAGATATCTGCGGTAAAATAGAACCTGCTGTGTTCTCTTTTCTGCGAGTGGATTACGTAATTCTGACAAGCTAATGTGAGTGGAATTGTGTAATCCAATGCATTTGATTGATCCACATATTACCGCGGATCAGACGCATGCAGAATCTGTAATTCCTATCCGGTTATGTGAGACCGGCCTAAGGTAGATCGCTACCTTTTTACCATGTGACCAGGGACCACTCAATGAGGTCACTGCTCCAGGCTCTCAGCGACCGTTGGAGATTTTAAGTTTCCTGGGGTCCCCGGCTCCTGCGCATGTGTCCCTCGTTTTGCCAGTGGTCGCATGTGCAGAATCCGGGAAGGTTCACGGAAGAGGACCATGTCGGGGTTTGAATACGGAGGCCTCCGGTAAAAAGTTTCATCCTCTCTCACCGATCGCATCCTGGGCCCGGGCACCACTCACTGTGACATCTCCTGGTTCCCGACTACCTTCAGGAGCTGGGAGCCAGGAGATTTTAAACTTGCTGGGGCTCCCGGCCTTCTGCACATGCGCGTTACGTCATCCGTCTGGCGCGCATGCGCAGAAGGCCGGCATCTGGTCCCAGAGGACCAGATCAGCGGGGGACAGTGCGGAGGACGGTGGTGAGTAATCTCAGCTGCCCCCATGGATCCGATCAATGAGGGCAGTTGAGTCTTTAACTTTTTAAAAACTTTTTTGAACTTTAATGCGATCGGCGCTATCCATTAGATAGTGCCGATTGCATTACTGGGTGGGACTACCTGCAGCCCAGGATGACAGCCCCATGCTGTCAGCTACCTGTGGGCACCGACAGCATGAAGCTGTCACGTCCATAGCCCACGTGGCTTTAATCCCTGCAGAAAGCATGTTTCTACTTCCTCAGGGATTAAAGCCCACTTTGCTAGGATGTAAAAACACTACGGGCTGGTCACTAAGGGGTTAAGCTGTCCTTACCCTCTGTCCTGTAGTCTCCTTGCTTTTGTCCTTTAGGTTCATTATCCTGGAGTTGTCGATTTCTGAAACATTTAGATCCCGCACCAATGGAACTCAGTTTCTCCAACATTCCCAGAATGGAGTGCTCCATTCACTGTCAATGGGTTATCCAAGCTCTATCAAATGCTTGGAGACTAAGCTACAGCCTTACAATACCAAATTCAATAATAAAACATTATAAAACCAGCATTAAAACATTTATACATCAATGTTTCACATATAACTCAGTGTGTAGGTCCAGCAGCCTCTATGGATGCCCCCTGAAAATGCAGTTACTAAATGGGGAAATCTGTAAAATAAAAAAAAAAAAAAAAAACATATCTCATTCTCTTTCTCCCGCTGCTCTGGTCCTTTTTCACTTCCAGCTAACGTGATCACATGCTAGACAGCACATGACCTCTACATCGAATCTCTGGCCTCAAACACAGAAGGGGCATAACTGATGGGATATAAGGGACAGTATTGTGCGATGGCTGTGATTGGTTCATAGAGCGCTGACTCTGATTGGCTAAGCTACGGTGCTCGAGAACTAATCACAGCAAGAGCATACTGGAGGCGGAGATTTTGAACTCCTGAACAGGAAGTGCTGAGGAAAAACTACAAGCAAGTGTGTTGGGGACCTACAGAGAAGATGTGCGACGGAGCGGACAGCGGCTGTTAGGTGATGATTTTTTTTTTTATGCAGCCAGGGCTTATTTTAGGCCTTTTATAGTAGGGGTTTCTACTGTAAAAGTTGCATCACACGTTTTCGTGCGATACAACAGAAAGGAAAGCTTCATAGGGAAACATGGGCTACAAAACATCACAAATTGCAAGAATATTCAGCAACCCAACAATTTTTTATTTGCAGCGCAGCAGCATACAAAACATCGCTAATGTGAAGATACCCATTGCAAAGCATGGGCTTCACATACATGAGATTCGTAGTGCTGTCGCATCACTAGAAAATAGTGCGATTTTGTCATATGTACCTATTCCTCCCCAGGCAGTCTTCTTCTTAGCAGATCTTTGCCTCACCGATTTTCTCCTGCCTTCTCCAGTCCCCCGGGTCACCTCACTTCCAGCCGGCCAGATCCTCTTCTTCTTTTTATGTAGCGTCTATTCTCGGCATTTTGCTTTCTGCAGATCCATGTACGCTACGCCACTAGTGACATAGCGTTCACTGCCTACCAGGGAATGCTGAAACCTATGCTGGGCTATTGCCCAAACAGCGCATGTGCCCTGTCTCGCCGCGAGTGTTCATATACTATTGCCGCAAGACAGTATGCATGCGCAGTTGCGGCAATGGCCCAGCATAGGGTTTGGCATTCCCTGCTAGGCAGTGAACGCTACGTCACTTGTGACGTAGTGTACACTAACCTGCAGGAAGGAGAATACCAAGAATGTATGTAATGTCACAGGAAGAAGAAGATCCGTTTGGCTTGAGGTGAGGTGACCCGGGGGACTGGAGGAGCCAGAAGATTAATGAGAAGTAGATGTGGTAAGAAGACTGCCTGGGAAGGAATAGGTAAGTATTGAGGTTTTTTTTTTTTTTTTTATGACAGAACCCCTTTAACCCCTTGAGTGGCGGGTTTCCTACCACCCTGTCGTACCCACCAGGGCAGGTTTTTTAAATGATCTAATCATTGAATTTCAACTAATTTTGCAGTTGCGTTCCGAGAGCCATAACTTTTTCATTTTTCCATTGACCAGGCCATATGAGGGCTTGTTTTTTGCAAGACAAGTTGTACTTTTTGATGGCATCATTTTTGGGTATATATAATGTATTGCATAACTTTTGTAAAAACATTTGTAGGGAGATTGGGGGGAAAAAAAGAAATTCTGCCATTTGTTTTTTGGATTTCATTTTTACGGCGTTCAACATGCAGAATAAATAATGTGATATCATTATTCTGAGTCAGCACGATTCTGGTAATACCAAGTTTATACAGTTTTTGTATGTTTCGGGGAGGAAAAAAAGAAATGAGGGAAAAAAGAAAAAAAGGGGCCATGTCATTAAGAGGTTAAATAATGTACCAACTTCCTTCTCTGGGTCATTAAGACGCACGGATACCACATGTGTGATTTTATTTTAAATTTTTTACAAAGTAAAGGGAGACAAGTGTTTTTATTTAAATTTTTTTAATAATTTTTTTACTTTTGTTTTTTTTTAAACTTTTTAAAATTTTTTTGTCCCTTTAGGGGACTTCCATAGGGGCCCAGCAGGACCCCCTGATCACTTTCCGGGGGTCCGACGGTGACAGCCCTTTACATGCTGCAGTAACAGCCCTTTACATGCTGCAGTCACATAGACTGCAGCATGTAAAGGGTTAACACAGCAGAGATCGGAGGTTTTCTCTGATCTCTGCTGTAAGAGCTCGTACCTAGCTGTCCTCTGACAGCCAAGCACCAGCTCTCCCTGCCACAGAGATCATCGGCTTGCTTCTGACAAGCCGATGGTCTCTATGGCAACCTGTAAACTAAACAGGAGAATTAGAAGCAGAAGATTGCCGGCAGATCGGCAATATCTTCTGCTGGTTTTTCAAAGCCCTTGCTTTGTTCTCTGTGGGACTGTGCAGGCAGAGCACAATGCCACAGCTTGTGGCATTGTGCTCTGCAGCTCCCATAGTGATACATAGCCCGGAAATCTTCCGGGCTATATCACTATCGGCAGTGGAGCTCGTCCCGGAAAATTTCCAGGCGTGCCACTCAAGGGGTTAAGGGTGTATTCACATGGATGAGTTTCAAGCATGAGTTATGTCCAATAGCATGGACAGAACTCACGTGTGTTAATAACCATCCCATCTCTTTATTCGTAATGCTGCAAGATTGAAAAATCGCCACATGTCCTATTTTTAGGCAATTCCTCATTAGGAATCGCCCATTAATTCCCATGGAATCTTTAACATATCACGTGGTCAGCTGAATCCAGATGTCTGTTGCACCATGCTGATTGGAGGGTCAGAATTTGGCACAGAGCAGTATGAAGAACCCCATTCGATGCAAGGTATGCTACATGGTCATAGTCTAACTTTCCCGTTGTTGTACTGCTGGGTCAGTTGGTACACTGTGGCACATCATTCTGAGATACCAGTTGTGCTACTTGATGCTCACGTCTATGATCAGCCACACGTGGCCTGCCACTGTGTGATCTTCGTCAGATGTCTGTCCATGGCTCAACCAGTCTTGGTACACTCTTCATACGGTGGTTTGGGAACAGACAATAAGTGCGACTGTTTCAGAAATACTTGCACCACATGTTCAAGTACCAACAATCTGTCTCCGGTTAAAGTCACTCAAGTCACCATGTTCATCCATGACTGCCAACTATTGCCTTCTGCTGCACAGAGGAAATGTCAGCACATTATGTGAGAGCAGATCGGGACACGGTTATCACGTGGTACCATGTTATCGATCGCAAGCTGTTACGTGCCAGCTATTCCTAATGCAGTGATTGTTCAGTAAAGAAGTATTCATGATAAATGTATAGAAGTCATTTGCCTTCTTCCTTACATTCAATCCATTGCCAGATCCCACTTTCACCTAAAAAAATATTTCTCGCTTCCATCGCTACTTTGCCTCAAGATTGACAGTGCCAAAAGACTTATCCAGCCCTAATCATTTATCACCTTGTCTACTATAACTCACTATGACTGTCATTCCCCTTAGCAGACTAACTCTGCTTCAGTACCATGCAATTTAGCGCAGTATTGTATTATACAGTTACAGTTCTTATAGTTCTGTCTTGTGTCCAGCATATAACCAGAACAATTTTTTGTATCCACTGAAAGTAAACAATGGAGGTTCATATTGGATGATAGCAAGCGGAAATATGGAAAAATATGAAGAATTGGTACAGAATATTGGAGAATTGTGTAACTTTTCATTATACAAAAAATGCCCTATACAGTGTTTGCCCAAAAAGGCGCTAGGTCTTATTTTCAGGGAAGGTCTTATTTTACTTACCTAGCAGCCGCGGTCTGGGTCCCTGTCGCTGCTCTCTGAAGTTCTGTAGCTCAGCTGCGCATCCTGCACTCCTTAGCCGTCGACAGAACATTACTTCCTGGTAGCGGGGTTCATTAATCCTACCTCCAGGAAGTGATGGCTCTGATTGGTTCAATGAGCACTGCTCTCAGGCAATCACAGCCATCGCATTGGCTCAGCGAGCGCTGCTAGGTAATGTATTCATTTTTTATGTAGTCTAGATAGGCTTATTTTTTAAGTAGGGCTTATATTTCAAGCCTCCCCAAAAATAACCAAAAGTCAGGGTAGGGCTTATGTTCGGGGTAGGTCTTATTTTTTTTTAAGCACGGTATTATACTTAATTTCCTACCCGTGTTTATTCTGAATCCATACCTGATGATATAGCATATACTTTCGAGCTGTACAGTTAGGTTCAAGAGCGCTGCTAATAATACTGTGCGTCCTGGTAGGAATATATTACATGTAAAGTATGTGTAGCCTTCAGAGTATGTACAAGCATGAAGTCATCCGCAGCCTTAACATAACCGACTTCATTGTAACCTGGAGGATACTAAATTTGGGTCGGCTGAAATGTGAGTTCTGGGTTCTCCCTAAGGGGGTTATCCAAGAGTGAAATTTATCACCTATCCACAGGATACAGTAAATGATATGTGATCAGTGAGGCTCCCAGAGAGGATCATGAGAAGAGGTGTTACATTCCCTGGAGACAGGGCCATTTTTTGTTTTATTCCTTCTTACTCTAAAAAAATCATAACTTTTTATTTTTCCATCAATATAGCCATTGGACGGTCTCACATGTATATTTGGGTAAATATCTCACTGTTAGGTCTTATAACATCTCTATAGGTTAGTGCCTGCTATATTACTGATGACGCTTTCACACGACCAAGAAAATTGCGTGAGTTTTGAGTTTTATGAACCCCATTCTCGTATATGAGCGACAAAAATCATGGGATATTCTAACTTTTCATGTTCCTCAGAACGCCCCGCCCATTGTTTTTAATGGGACTGGGAAACATATTGCACTGAGTGCGATGCAAGGTTTCCCATTGAAAACAATGGGAAACACTTGTCAATCCTCCAAGATGGCTGAAAGCCGCCCTGGAGGATCGCAACTGTACTACAGTGATGGGGAGTGTTTTTGACACAAAAAGGCCTCGCGTCCACGGGTACTTTGCGCATTCACGAGCGCATTATCGGGCCGAATTTCACAGCCCGATATCATGCTCGGCCGTGTAGGAAGCCTCGCATGTATATTGTGAGCTCCTGGTTCTCAGCTGTCACTGGTGCCACATTCAGGTTGGAAAATGTATGTAAAATACCTAAAAATAATCAAATTTCTATGATTAATGATAATATTTTCATACACTGAACATATTTTCTTATTTTAGTGTAGATCCAGGGAACAGAGGTATAAGAGGTGAAGAGGCGGCAGTCACCCCGATACCCCAGTTGGTTTTAAGGGGTGGTAAACTAGACAAACCCAAGGTTTCACATCTGCTAGTGTCCCCCTGAACCAATAAATTTTTACCATTGACTGGTTCACTGCCTTCCTCCCCAGCAATTAACATTTTGCCTGCCTTAGATCACCATAGGAGTTCTGTGGGCTTTGGTGCTCATGGTCACATTTATTATAAAACTGGCCCTGCTGGTGTCATGCTGGATCCTAGTAGCCCCTATGCTGCATAAAAGAACTCCAACAGCATATGTGGTTTATTGGAAACCTTGGTGTAGATTTGGCATCAGAATTGTCCTTCATGTGCCGTTGCCACTAAAAAATTCAGAGCATAGAATAACTCATACTAGGGCACGCTTTGTGACACCCCTCATGCCACAATATGCTTTTGTATAGGTATCCACATAGGTGCATATTTACTACTATAAGGCCGCATGCACACAGCCGGATATGCATTGTGGAGTCCGGAGCGAGCGTCTGCCTCTGGATTCTGCAGCAAATACCTGCCATAGTATGCTATGGAAAAGCATTTTTTCCTGCCAACAAGCAGAAATCACTTGCGATTTTCCGCTTGTGCTCTACTTTCAGGCGGATTCCGCAGTCCTTCCGCAAGCATCATTGTGGAGAGGTCACGGATCCACATTACCACCTAGTGATGGTGCAGCATAATCTGTACTGTACATTTGCGCCGGCGCGACGGTTGACACATCCACAGTACAGGATAGGAAGAATCCGGAAGGGTATGCGAGGTCATCGGCCAGGCACAGAGTCGGACTCCGCTGCAGGATCCCGCTGTTAAACTAACACCAGCATGCCCTACAACTCCCAACTTGTCAGAAAAAGTTGGAAGTTGTAGGCTTTCACAACTGGCGAGCCGTAGGTTGGAGACCACTGCTGTAAAATATAAGCGGTGTTTCCTCTGTTGGGTGAAATGTATATTCCCCCAGCATTCACTGTCAGCAAGCACAACATTTACTGCAATTTAGTGGCTGCCTTCTTATGGGCTTAGACTAGAGCTACACGGTTGCTTTTGGATGTGACATGGATCGGCTGATCAAAGATTACATTAAGGTCAATGTGGTTGTGGTTGAGTCAGAGGTTGTAAAATAAGGGGCACTATAGAAAGGGGTGCTATAACTCAGTGGGTTAACAGAGCAGGTACTCCAAGTATGTTGAGCCACGGAGGGGACTCTATACGTGGGGCGACAGAGGCGTCATTACTATGTGAGGTACCAGAAGGGGCACTAGTAATAGATTTCATTGGGGGTAGCAGCAGGATAGAGAATTTATGTACAGACAAGTCTTTGGCTGGGCATGTAAGTCTGGATCCATATAGAGAAAAAAATGACATCACTAATTAGAGGAGACATCGGCTGATCACTGGAGGTAACTGCACTGTATTCACTATCACTAGTATGTAACGACGTTTCTAAGAATATAATATAAGTGGGGCCACAGAGGGACAACACAATTTTGAAAGGTGAGTGCACAAGCTTTTACTGCACACATTAAGTACCAAGTTACAACGCTCCTGCCCATGCCTTGTTTTTATCATCTCTACATAGTGTGACCCGCACCCCACAGAATTTCAATTAGTTCCAGTTTTACAGTTCTTGACTCTTTTACATCTTGTTCTAAGAAAGGAAAACCAAATTTTCCATTTATAATGTTATAGTCAAGTAAAACACTTTTGCTGCAGAACTTCTTTTAATTGAAAGGAACCTGTCACATCCCCACAGCACTATAAACTAAGTCCTGGTGTCGTTAGGGGACTTGACAGGGAGCCGGGAGAAGCAATTTTTCTTAGCACCTGCTCCCAAGGTCCAGCATTGTCCCCTTTTGAAATTGGTGAGGCACATGAAAATCCAACATTTTTTTTAAAGTCCCGTGTGCATTCTCTCTCATACAAGTCTGTGGGAGAATGTGCGCATGGGTTTAATTTTCGTGCACCGCGCGGACTTCACTGGGTAACATGCTTATTCCTGCACAGGTCACAGCCTGGATGGAACTGGAATTGCAACTCACTACTAGACAATGCTAGCCACAAAATCTACCTGATGGTCCAGGATTTGCAAAGTTCACCGACAGAAGTGCAAGTGCTTGAAATTGTGTTGAAGGTCTTCTATGTTGTGTAAAAGGGAGGAAAATAAAATTGAATTGCTTAAACCTTTAATAATGAGGACATTTATATACATATTGAGTAAAGGTTGAATTAACAGCTTAAAATGTGTGTTCCTAAAGAGTCTGATACTGTCAGCAATCACTGGACAGCATCGGACCCCATCAGAGTGTGTAAGAACACACCGGAGTGCAGGGGCGTAACTAAAGGCTCAGGGGCCCTGATGCAAAACGTGAGCTGGAGCCCCCCCTCTATCTGTATCTGTACCCGTACCCATACCTAAACCATGCTGCACAGAGACAATACTTGAAGCTTCTGGGCCCCAATGCAAAACCTGTAACAGGGCCCCCAACTATAATGCTTTATTCATAGTACTGGGCTCCCTATATGGAGAAGAAAGGCCTTATGGGCCCCCTAAGGCTCCTGGGCCCGGGTGCAACCGCATCCCCTGCACCCTCTATAGTTACGCCCCTGCCGGAGTGACATGGGGAATGGTATAACAGCTGGTTGTTAATTTATTCATTTATTTCCTGGAGGAATAACAGAGGAGCAACAGGGTTCTCAGGAAAGATGCTCCAGTATTGCTATGACGCAGGGCATACAAGTACTTACTAAAACAAACATTTCAAGGAGAGCCGACAGATGCTCTCTAAGGGTCTATTCAGATGGCCTGATGTTTTGGCCATGTGCTGCCCATGTATTCCACAGACGGCACATGATCCCTTAATAGCCTATGAGGCTATACACACAGTTATTCTTTCACACGGACCCCGTGTTCTATCCTTGTCCTTTTTCACAGACGAAAATAGCATATGCAATGTGCAGAGGCCATTCATATTGGACAGCAGAAAATGTGCCTAGGGGCGGCTTCAGACAAGCGTATGCAGAAGTACACTTGCATCAGCGCAACATATTTGCGTTGCTTGTTTGTGCACGTGCCTGGATACTTTACTGTAAGTATTTGCGAAGACGCGAAATGTCCCGGTGTGTTCTGTTCCCGGGGTTTGTACTGTCATTTGTACATTCCATTATGTAGACTTCTATGGGACCTTCAGTGTGCAGGTATGCAGGAAAATAGAGCACATTCTATTGTTTTGCGCATGCAAGAAATGTGCGCGCAAAAAAAGGAAATGAAAACTAATGCATTGAAATGAATGGGTTTTATTCTCTGCGTATCGCACACGCAATTTTTGTGTGCGCAAAAACACGTGCAAATACGTCCACCTGAAGGAGGCCTAACTCTTGTCTTTTTTTCAGACATTATGGGGGAATTTATGAATTGACTTACAATAGAATTTTGACATCAAAAAGTCATAAATTTTGCATGTGGAGTTTTGTACAAGAAAAATTTGCAACTTTTGCTGTTTTAAACTTCTGCCTCTACTTTTCCAGAGAGGAGAGAAAAGGGGATGTGGTTTGTATGGTATTAGGTTTTTAGACGGATTTGAGAATTGTCATTTTTCTTTTGTTGCAATTTCACTCCAACGAGTAGAAAAAAAGTACTACTAGAGATGAGCGAGCATACTCAATAAGGCAAACTACTCGAGCGAGTAGTGCCTTAGCTGAGTATCCTCCCGCTCGTCTCTAAAGATTCGGCTGCCGGCGCGGGTGACAGTTGAGTTGCAGCAGTGAGCAGGGGGGAGTGGGGGGGGGGGGGGGGAGGAGAGGGAGAGAGAGATCTCCCCTCCGTTCCTCCCTGCTCTCCCCCGCCGCTCCCCGCCCCCTGCCGGCACCCGAATCTTTAGAGACGAGCGGGCAGATATTCGCATAAGGCACTACTCGCTCAAGTAGTTTCCCTTATCGAGTATGCTCGCTCATCTCTAATTACTACACATCTCTAGATATGTCTAAAGATGCCACTAATTTATCGTGTGAGTGCAACACAGTGATAAATGTAACACCTATAATGGCAACGCAACCTCCAGGTAAACTTACTTAAAAAAAAGTCATAATAATTTACCTCATATGTATGAAATCTTATTATTTCTATATATAGGGTATGTAGTGATTTATATAGGCTGTGTATACAGCATCATAGTATTTTATGTGTTACTAGCTTACCCGTCGCGTGTTGCTGCGAAGACAGACATACATACATACATTCGTTTTTATATCTCTAGATAACAACCACTCACAGCGCAGCTTTCAAGTTACCTCAGCGTTATAATATATAACAACCAATCGCAGCACAGCTTTCATGTTACCTCAGCAGTATAAGAAATAGCAACCAATCACAGCACAGCTTTCATTTTACCTCAGGATTCTCAATATCCAGCAATTGTCTTGCAAAGCATTCGGCGGATGCATCATTTTGTAGTTGAACACGCATCCCGTTGCTCGTAATGCCTTTTGCTTTCGTGCTTGAGATGGAAATCAAACGATCTTTGTCTGGGGGGCATAACTGTCGACGATGCTCGCACGCGCCACCTATCGTAGGATAGATGTACTATGCCAGTAATCTTCGGAGGAGTGTACTCAACAACTTCCCAAAGTTTCATGGCGATTATATGAATGGTATAGTAATGCATAAAGAACAGACAGACAGACAGTCATTCATTTATATATATATATATATGTATATGTATATATATATACTAGCTTACCCATCGCGCATTGCTGCGAAGACAGATATACATACATACATTCGTTTTTATATATCTAGTGTAGTAATGCATAAAGAACAGACAGACAGACATACATTCATTTTTATATATATAGATGACATCAGGAAGTGAGAGAATTAGATTCCGTACGTAAAATTTGGACGCTAATGCCTTTAGCTTTTCCTATTTATGACATAATCAATGCTTGTGCCAAATTTCAAGTTTCTATTACATTGGGAAGTAAGAGAATTAGATTCCGTACGTAAAATTTGGACGCTAATTCTTTGGCGCTTAGAATTGAATAATCGAGTTGGGACCCATTAGCTTTTCCTATTTTTTACATAATCAATGCTCATGCCAAATTTCAAGTTTCTATGACATTGGGAAGTGAGAAAATTAGATTCCGTACATAAAATTTGGACGCTAACTCTTTTGCGCTTAGAATTGAATAATCGAGTTGGGACCAATTAACTTTTCCTATTTATGGCATTATCAATGCTCGTGGCAAATTTCAAGTTTCTATTACATTGGGAAGTGAGAGAATTAGATTCTGTACGTTAAATTTGGACGCTAATTCTTTTGCGCTTAGAATTGAATAATCGAGTTGGGACCTATTAACTTTTCCTATTTATGACATTATCAATGCTTGCGCCAAATTTCAAGTTTCTATTACATTGGGAAGTAAGAGAATTAGATTCCGTACGTAAATTTTGGACGCTAATTCTTTTGCGCTTTAATTGAATAATCGAGTTGGGACCCATTAGCTGTTCTTATTTATGACATAATCAATGCTCGTGCCAAATTTTAGGTTTCTATGACATTGGGAAGTAAGAGAATTAGATTCCGTACGTAAAATTTGGACGCTAACTCTTTTGCGCTTAGAATTGAATAATCGAGTTGGGACCCATTAGCTTTTCTTATTTATGACATAATCAATGCTCGTGCCAAATTTCAAGTTTCTATGACATTGGGAAGTGAGAGAATTAGATTCTGTACGTAAAATTTGGATGCTAAATCTTTTGCACTTAGAATTGAATAATCGAGTTGGGACCCATTAACTTTTCCTATTTATTACATAATCAATGCTCGTGTCAAATTACATCGAGAAGTGAGAGAATTAGATTCCGTTCGTAAAATTTGGACGCTAATTCTTTGGCGCATAAGATTGAATAATCGAGTTGGGACCCATTAGCTTTTCCTATTTTTTACATAATCAATGCTCGTGCCAAATTTCATGTTTCTACGACATCGGGAAGTGAGAGAATTAGTGGCAATGATGGAAATCGAACGATCTACGTGGGGGGGGGGGCGTAACTGTCGACGACGCTCGCACGCGCGCCATTTATCATAGATGTACTATGCCTATAATCTTCCCAGGAGTGTGCTCAACAACTTCCCAAAGTTTCATGGCGATCGGATGAATGGTGTAGTAGCACATAAAGGACAAACAGACAGACAGACACGCAGACAGACACGCATACATTCAATTTTATATATATAGATGTATGCAGTATTGCAATATATTTATTCTCTACTTAGTATAGAAATACTTTTAAAAATATTGCGTATACAGTATTATAGTACAGTACTATAGTTATCTATAGTTTTTATATATTGCATTATTACAATATCAGGGCAAAAGGATCATTTTTTTCCAGAAAACAGGACACTTAAAGGGAGGCTCTAGTGCCTTGTTGTACCGCCTTTAGGTTGGATATATGGAGGCATACAGGTTCCTTATGGTGCCCTGCGGCATATTGGTTCGTATTTGCTGTACCTGAGCCTCTAGATTATGCAAACTCATAGACTGTTGAAGTTGGCGTCCCAGATGGTCCCATACATGTTCTATTGGCGATAAATCTGGCGGCCGGGCAGGCTACGAAAGTGTGACAATGTTGTGGAAGCTCCTGTGACACCCTTGTTGTGTGCGGCCAAGCATTATCCTACTGGAAAATGCCTCTTGGAAGCTGCCATGAGAGGAACACATGTGGCTGCAGGATGTCCTGAACTATCATTGTCCCTTGTATCACTACTAGGGGTGACCGACAGTCATATGCAATGGTGCCCAGATCATCACACCAGTAGGGGGAAGTGTGCCGCTCTACAGCAAAGGCAGGATTGAGATGCTCACCCCTAGGTCTCCAGACACGAACACGGCCGTTGCCATTGCCCAAACTAAATCTGGATTAATTGAAGACAACCTGGTTTCGCTCCGTAGCAGTCCAGTTTTGTTATTCATGGAGGAGACAGTGGGTGAATGTCAGAGGCATTACACGTAATGGGCATCATAGGACCAAATGTCCTTCAGCCAAGTGCCTGGAAATGGTTCCGACAAACACAGGGACCTGTAACAATGGTACCACCTGTCCCTGGATGGTCGACAATGAAACAGTTGGAGCTTCTCATGGTTGACAGATGATACTGTCTACTGGTGGTCTGTCCAGGGCGTCCTGAGTCCAGTCACCTTGTGTGCATGCCCTCACGCACCCACTGTTCTCAACACCTCCTAACAGTCTGTTCAAAATGGCCCAGCTGGCGGCAACTTGTCGACATGACCATCCGGCATCTCGCATTACAATATTATGCTCCTTCTTAATCTCTGTTAACTGGGTGAATCTCTTTGATTGCATTGTAGAGACGTCTAGTGGTCAACAAGCTCTATACAAGAGGAAAAAAAGGTCAACTACACACAAGTAGCTCTGAGAGACTTTTTATAGGCCAAGGGGGAAACCACTTTTAGGGCCTCAGGTGACAAGACTTGCCTGAGATGTAACTGCATGACAAGTTTTACAGCAAGACAACAAATCCTTCAAGGTACTTGTTTTATTTTCTTTTTTACAAAGAGTGTAGTGTACATTAGTTACATAAATGGATAATGATTTTAAATATGTGTCTATACAGCACTATTGTGCATAGTGTAAGGTGACCAGACCTCCCAATTTAGGTGAGACAGTCCCATGTTCCGCCAGGACCCCGATGGGACAGCCATTTGTCCCACGTTCGGGACGTGTGGTCACCATTATAGTGATTACAAGCCGTGGTGCTGCGGCTCCCTGGGTGGTAATCCCTCTGCATATGGTGCCGCGGTGGATGCACACACTGATGGCAGTGTATGCATCCGAGATCCTCATCCCCTGACCTCTCCTCCTTAGTTCCGCAAGAGGAGAGGAGAAGGGAGGAAGTGATGCTGCGGGTGCACACACTTCCTCCCGCAGCAGCGCTGGAAAGAGGAGGAGCATCGGCGATCAGAAGACAAGGAGAAGAAGGTACATATATTGGTTTCATAGGGGCTATACTATTACTGGGGCTACTGCTGGGGACACTATTACTACTGGGCTATCATGGGGGACATTGTTACTACCGGGGCCACTGTGGGGGACACTATTACTACTGAGGCCACTCTGGGAGATACTATTACTACTGGGGCCACTGTGGGGAACACTATTACTACTGAGCCCACTATGGGGGACACTATTACTATTGAGGCACACATAGGGGACACTATTACTACTGGGGCCACTGTGGGGTCACTCTTACTACTGAGGCAGATATAAGGGACACTATTACTACTGAGGCTACTCTGCATGTAACAGCATACCTCAAGCTGACTTAGGGTATGTTTACATATGGTGGAAATGCTGCAGAATGTCCGCAGCGCATATTTCCATGGCAAACTCCGTTGCATTTCTGCATCCAAAAATAGTCAAAATCTGTATCATTTTTGCGAATGCTGACTGAAAATCAGCCGTGTATCCACAGCTGATTTCATACTATGCAGCGTTTCCCTTCAACACCTCCATTGACTTCCCGCTGTCAGTGCTCCCTGGCTTCCGGTTCCCAGCGGCCTAGTCAGGTGTGGCGGTGCTATTCAGGTGATGTTTGTCCGGTGAGGCCACTACAGGCTGTTGGGAACCAGAAGCTAGGGAGCGCTGACAACAGGAGGCCTACGGAGAAAGTGAAAGGGAGTGCGCATAATATGAAATCAGCTGCAAGTACCCGATTGATTTAAAGCCAAAATTCGCACTGATGGCACAGATTTTGACTGTTTTTGGATGCAGAAATGCTGCAGAATTTGCTCCCTGTCTTTTTTGAACCAGCCCTGTACTTTTTATAACGCCAGATGTAAAATCATACATTGTGATAAGCCCCGCCCCTGACCACACCCCTCTGTCCCTCTTTGACCCTGGAAAAATCCGTTCACCTTAATAGTATATAGTTACTTATAGTATTTTACATATATTATGCATATATTACAGTATTTTATGTATCTTATGTGTACAGTAAAACACTGTAGAATATGTTTGTATTTTAAAATATTAGTTGTAATTACCATGAGAAATTACTTTATTGCTTCATTATCTCCCAAATTTACTAATTCAGTTGAAAGTTTAAAAAAGTATTTCTAACACTGTCCTTATTTCCCATTACAGTGCAAATACTGATCCCCGCACACCTTTCAATCTCTGCTGCTGATACAGTATAAAGCAAACTATACATCCAACTAACTAAACTAACAGGGCATGTACACTGCCCTCAAACATGGAGTCACCATATCTGCATCACCCATCTGAGCATGCTCAGTGCCCTTAATCATGGCCTCCATAGATCACCCTGCTGGATACAGCGCATGTGCAGTGCCCATACCAGCCCCAGCTAACGGTAGCAGGGAGCTGCTGTGATGTGTGCTGCACTGGGAAGTCCCATCTGTACTTCTCAGACATGATCTTCAGTGGTCACAGAAGACTAGAGAGACTCAGAGCTGGGAGGACTGGAGAGAAATGCAAACTGTGTCTTTAAGGGAAGCATGAAGGGGGAGCTATAGCTTCTGCTGCATTGGACTTGCTTGGATCTGTTCCTGGTGCAGCACTAGCATTGCAGCACTATGTGGGGAAGCTGCTGACTTTACAGGAGAGGACAGCACAGAGATCCCCGGTCATTGTGCACTAAGCCAGTAAATCTGCAGTTTCAAGGGTCCTCTTACTCCTTGTGTCATGTGAGTATCATCTCCCTCCCTGCTACTTGTGCATTTCCTTCTCATCATCTTCTGATAGTAGTACATTGAATCGTGTTTGCTGTTTGGCTCTTGTTACATTGTATCTATTTGTTGTTTTGCTTTGCTTTTGTTTTGTTGTATCTGTTTGCTCTTGTTACATTGTATCTGTTTATTGTAGGGGTTGATCTGGAGAATTCCAGGCATCTTTCACTTGCTTTTCATTCTTCTGTTGCTGAGTGCTGCTCTTTGAATGAATCCTTAGCAGCAACCAGAGTTTTGCAGTCCCTGCAAATTTCATTAGGGTGTGTGCCAGGGTAATGTGATCGTTTTATGTATGTAACTACATAATAAGTATTGTAAACTGTGTCTCAAATTATACATCTGCTGTTTGTTTTCTTGGATAAAACTTTCTGTGTACGTGGCCTTGCTTGGGCACCTGGTACACCCCATGTATGTACCTAAATCTCAGTTTCAGTGGACTCAATGGACCAATCTCAAATGGTATAATAATCCAGGATCCAAGGACTGACTGTACTGTCCCAGCGGAATGTGTGATGGACCAAGATACTGAACCTGATGTCTATAATACCTCAAGAATGCATAATGGACCAGGATATAGAACTTGTACTGTATACTATCTATGTAGGGTATGGTGGAACAGGATCCAGGGCTTGCAGTTTATATAATCAGAACATGATGGACCAACTTTCTGGACTTGTAATCTATACTGACCAAACAAAGGTCTCAGATACAGAACTTTCAGTCTATATTGACCCAGTTGAGCATGATGGACCAGGATGTAGAACTTGTGGTCTATATTATGCCAACAGAAAGTGATAGACCAGAAGACCAGGCTTGCAGTACATGTTGTATCAATAGGTCATGATGTATCAGGGTTTGCAAAACTCAGCAAAAATGATGGACCAGAATCCTGAGCATTCAGGCTACATTCTCCCATTAGGATATGATCAACAAGAAACAAGGACTTGCAATCTATATTATCACATGGGAATATGGTGTACTAGGAGACAGGACTTGCAGTGTAAACTGACCCAACAGTACATAATGAGCCAAGGGCAAATGTTTTCAATCTGTAATGTCCCAATAGAACACATTGGTCCAGGATCCAGGACTCGCGGTCTACATTGTCTGAACAGATCATGATAGGCCAGGATCCAAGATTTGCAGCCTTACTGCCCCAACAGTAAGTGATGGCCTGGAATCAAGACCTCGCTATCTGGTAGAGTGCAACATATCAGGATCCAGTACTTTGGGTTTAAACCATACAGACAAAGCGGAATGGACCCGAATTTAGAGATTATAATGCAACGGGATCCAGGGTTTGTAATTTGTACTTTCCCATAATAGATCAAGAGTTTGCAGTCCCTACAGAATTAATTGAACCCTGATCCAGTGTTCATTGTCTATACTTGTAGACTATAGTGTCCTAAAATGATTCAATGTATCTAGGCCAGATCCAAGGCTTGCATTGTATCCTGTCTTGACAGAGCTAGAAGACTTTAACCCAGGCTTTGCAGTTTATACTGTCCTGATAGAACTACAATATGGAGCATTAGGGATTGTGATCTAGTGCCTATACTGTCCTGAGAGAACATGATGCCCAGGTAGCAGGACTAGCCTGTGCTAACCAGACAAATTGCAGTGCAGAACTGCAGTCCATCTCTGACTCATAGCCATGCATCACTTCCCAATGCAGAGCACACATTACAACTCTTGGTCTTTCCCATGATGAGTATCTGATTAGTCAGATCAAATTCTTATTCATAGCTCAGTAGTGTGTAAAGACATTAATGCTGCTTATCTAGTCAGATCCTTTATATCCTAATCACTGTCTGTTGCAGGGCTCGTCACATGCTTGTTTGAATGGTTATTTAAAAATATGTGTTTTTTAAATGTCAGACCCAGTTGCAAAGGGTTTTGCTGCCGTTGGTTTATAAATATGGACTTCTCATTTACTTTGGCTTGGGTGATGTAAATTCTTGTGATGCCATTGTTCATAGGAGTGATTGATGTCTAATATTAGCATGAATGGGGGAGACTGTTAAGTGCTTTATTCCCAAGAGATTAGCCCTGGTTAATGTAGACATATGTCTCATTGTCTCAGGATGTAGATAAATTTTCTGACAGTTTGCAACTGCGACAATGAGGGTGTATACTATGAGCACTGTCAATGCACAGAGGTTATAACCTTTGTCTGCAGAGAAATAGATCAGTCTTTAGTAGTGGCTCTTAGTCTCATTATGGTTGGTGTTGGTGGGAAGTCCATTGAGTTCACCAGACCGACATAGGGGGTGCATTGCACAATACTGGTTGAGTACCCCTGGACTGTAAGTATAAACTAATATACTTTTATATTTATAATACCAACATATTATGTATGTACAAGTGACAATCTGATTTTTATTACATTGTCTTTGAGGTATATGCTTACATGCAAGTATAGACTGACCATTAGGTATTAGATCTGTGCAAAAGGGTCCTTGGCTAGTGGGAGATGAAAGCGCAATCCCTGGGCCCTTCTGTTATGCATAGCAAAAGTTAGCACTGTTGTTTTACTAAAAGTTCAAGATCAAAAGTTCTCCACCCAAGTGTTATAAAACAGTGCTCACTAGGATGTATTCTATCGCAGGTCCTCTCAAGAAGAAAAGGTGCCCCCAACCTATTCTCTTAAGTCCTCTCTCACACAGGATGCCTTTTACTGCGATTAGTGCTGCGTCTTGAGCGATACAACGCCACCATTGATTTCAATGGGGCTTTGCAGACCAGTGTTCGATAGCACGTGCCTTATTTTTGTGCGTTTTAGTGCTTTTTAACACACCTCATCACCCATCACAACGATGGAGTCAGTTAAAAAATGCTGTCAAGCGCTGTAACACGTGTTAAAAAACGCCATAGTTTCGCATGGAATTTTCGAACGCATGTGTGAGAGCAGCCTAACAGTTTGAGCCAGAAGGTACTGCAAGGTCCAGAGACCAATGGCTTTTTCTTTGGCAAAGCTTTGGTAGAATACATCTGCTAGATCTCTAAAGTCTACTTTTTTAGGCTGGGAGTTAACAAACCTGATGGCCACCCCTTCTCTATTAGTTCTTCAGGAGGGACACCCATAAAGTCACTATACCAATGAAAATCCTATGACAAAATGTGTAAAGTGAACATGAAAAAAGTAAAGCACCATAATTATGGGAGCCCATATTGCTATCAAGCCTCCTGTCATCTACGTATATTACTAGATAAGGCAGACATGGCTTGAGATGATTGATGAAATCTTGGAGAAGCCTAAATATAGTTTTCCTACCAGAGTAAGTAGTATTTATTTACATATGTTAATACTTAGTGGGGCCTCTTTTGGCCCTAATGACATTTGATACTCTCCATGGCATACTTTTTACTAAGGTTGATACACTTGAGCTGGTATTTCCGTCCATTCGTCTTGCAAATGTCTTATGAGTTTTCTCCAAGAAGATCTATTACCCATCTACAATGATACAAGGAGTTACGTCATTGGACAGTTGAGCAAAGGAATAACACTCTATACTGATGAACCATGACATTCCGTCTTCAAATCAGATGGATGTACCTTGGTGTGGAGGATCATAGGGAATGCCTTCTGCCTGAGTGTGTTGTGCCAACAGTTAAGTATAGCGGATGTTCTGTTATGGTCTGAGGAGCATTGGTGTCAGTACTTTGGTTGTAGTGACAAGAACCATGAACATGAGGGTGTAACTTGACATACTAGATGAGAGTATATTGCCTACAATGCGACAATACTCTGGGAATGGTCAGCAATACTTCCAGTAAGACAGTGTGCCTTGTCACAAGTCCAATGCTGTTTTACATTGGTTTGAGGATATGGATGTTCCATGATTGGACTGGCTGTACAGAATCCCAACTTGAACCCTACTACATGTCTTTTGGATTACCTGGAAGGTCGGTTCAAGAAATATGAAGTGTCCATCTTCTTTGAGAGTATTCACCAGGCGTTTGCAGAATGAATGGAGGGAGATACCAGCTGAAGTGTATCAGATATTAGTAGAATGTATGCCACAGAAAGTATCTGATGGCATTAGGGCCAAAGGAGCCCCACTAAGTATTAACATATCTAAATAAATACTACTTTTGATTCTTTCTCAGGTGTCCAGTTACCTTTTGTAGAATAGAGAGATGAACTGATGGCGATGCTGTATTATAGGTAGTTGTGTTCATTTTCAGTAGAAGAGAAATACTCAGAACTGAACATTCAGCTATCTGTATGTGCTCCAAATATTGTATATCAGTTACTTTGTGTATGATGCGTGCTGAGCGCTCACATTCCTTGCCTATTACTGCATGACTAATGTTTAATCCATAGTCCAGATGAATTTGGTAGAATAAAGCAGATTGTTAGTTTTTAAACATGGAGAAGAAATCCAAGGCAACAGCAACTCCAGCTTTATACGGAGTTGATGGCTTGTTCCACTACTACCAGGAAATAAGGGCAGGGAGTTCTTTCACCATATGCAAATTTATACAGAATTATTTATAATACCCAAGTTGAAAATCAGCAATTAATTTCTTAAAGGGCTTGTCCGAGTTCATAAAAAAAAATAAAAATAGTGCGTTTCCATGTATAAAAAGAATCCTAGACTCTTCTCTCGTGGCTCCCTGTTGTATCCAGAATTGAAGCTCCAGTCTCCCCTCTTATGTTGTGTTGCCAGGCTGCCTGTAGTCAGTCTGTGTAAGGGAAATCAAAGACTGCTATGGCCAATCACAGACCTCAGCATTCGAATTTTGAGGTCCCTGATTGGCTGCAGCAGCCTGTTACATCCAGTACGCAGGCTGACTACAGACAGACAGCCTATCGACACGACATCTGAGGGAAGACCAGAGCTGCAATTCTGGATACAACATGGAGCCAGGAGAGGAGAGAATAGGATCTTGTATAGTTTTTATACATGTCGAGCACAAATATCTTAAAGAATTAACTAATTTGACCTTGATTGTGATAGCATGGCACAGAAAGTTATCTTAGCTTAAGCTATTAAAAAGCTATTGTTCTCTTTACACAACAAAAGCTGTTGTAAAGTAATTAAAAGTATAAATAAACCACCCTAACAGCACAGCAAACCATAATATCACATCACTTTAAGGGTCAAACTTAAGGCCCATTTACACGGAGCGATGATCGCTCAAAAATCTTTTAAAAGCGATCGTTTGAGCGATAATCTCTGCATCTAAACACGCAGC